>NW_027601475.1:0-144985 GCF_053455715.1 Rhinoraja longicauda
ATAGGGGTGTATTATAGACCGCCAAATAGGGAACGAGAATTGGAAGAGCAAATATGTAAGGAGATAGCAGATATTAGTAGTAAGCACAGAGTGGTAATTGTGGGTGATTTTAATTTTCCGTACATAGACTGGGAATCACATTCTGTTAAAGGGCTGGATGGTTTGGAGTTTGTAAAATGTGTGCAGGATAGTTTTTTACAGCAATACGTAGAGGTACCTACCAGAGAAGGGACAGTGTTGGACCTCCTGTTGGGAATTGAGACGGGTCAGGTGACGGAGGTATGTGTTGAGGAGCACTTTGGGTCTAGTGATCACAATGCCATTAGTTTCAATATAATTATGGAGAAGGTCAAATCTGGACCAAGGGTTGAGATTTTGGATTGGAGAAAGGCTAATTTTGAGGAGATGAGAAAGGATTTAAAAGGAGTGAAATGGGACATTTTGTTTTATGAAAAGGATATAATAGAGAAATGGAGGATATTTAAAGGTGACATTTTGAGAGTACAGAGTCTTTATGTGCCTGTTCCGTGGAAAGGAAAGAATAATAATTTGAAAGAGCAGTGGTTTTCCAGGGAAATTGGACACTTGGTTCGGAAAAAGAGGGAGATATACAATAAATATAAGCGGCAGGGAGTAAATTAGGTTCTTGAGGAATATAAAGAATGTAAAAGGAATCTTAAGAAGGAAATTAGAAAAGCGAAAAAAAGATATGAGGTTGCTTTGGCAAGTAATGTAAAAGTAAACCCCAAGGGGTTCTACAGATATGTCAATAGCAAAAGGATAGCGAGGGATAAAATTGGTCCATTAGAGAGTCAGAGTAGACAGCTATGTGCTGAGCCGGAAGAAATGAGGGAGATATTAAACAATTTCTTTTCTTCGGTATTCACCGAGGAGAAGGATATTGAATTATGTGAGGTAAGCGAAACAAGTAGAGTAGTGATGAAAATTATGAGGATTAAAGAAGAGGAGGTACGGACACTTTTGAAAAATATAAAAGTGGATAAGTCTCCAGGTCCTGGTAGGATATTCCCTAGGACATTGAGGGAAGTTAGTGCAGAAATAGCAGGGGCTATGACGGAAATATTTCAAACGTCATTAGAAACGGGAATGGTGCCGGAAGATTGGCGCATTGCGCATGTTGTGCCTTTGTTTAAAAAAGGTTCTAAAAGTAAACCTAGCAATTATAGACCTGTTAGTTTGACGTCTGTGGTGGGAAAATTAATGGAAAAGATACTTAGGGACAATATATATAATTATGTGGATAAACAAGGCCTGATTAGAAACAGTCAACATGGATTTGTGCCTGGAAGGTCATGTTTGACTAATCTTCTTGAATTTTTTGAAGAGGTTACCAGGGAAATTGATAAGGGCAAGGCTGTGGATGTTGTCTATATGGACTTCAGTAAGGCATTTGACAAGGTTCCACATGGTAGGTTGATTAAGAAGGTTAAATCGTTGGGTATTAATAGTGAGGTTGCAAGATGGATTCAACAATGGCTGAATGGGAGATACCAGAGGGTAATGGCTGACAACTGTATGTCAGGTTGGAGGCCAGTGTCTAGTGGAGTACCCCAAGGATCTGTGTTGGGTCCACTGTTGTTTGTCATTTACATTAATGATCTGGATGATGGTGTGATAAATTGGATTAGTAAATATGCAGATGATACTAAGATAGGTGGTGTAGTTAATAATGAAGTAGAGTTTCAAAGTCTACAGAGAGACTTGGGCCTTTTGGAAGGGTGGGCTGAAAGATGACAGATGGAGTTTAACGCTGATAAGTGTGAGGTGCTGCATTTTGGTAGGACAAATCAAAATAGGACGTACAGGGTAAATGGTAGGGAATTGAGGACTGCAGTGGAACAGAGGGATCTGGGAATAACTGTGCATTGTTCCCTGAAGGTGGAATCTCATGTGGATAGGGTGGTGAAGAAGGCGTTTGGTATGCTTGCCTTTATAAATCAGAGCATCGAATATAGAAGTTGGGATGTAATGTTAAAATTGTACAGGGCATTGGTGAGGCCGAATCTGGAGTATGGTGTGCAGTTCTGGTCGCCAAATTATAGGAAGGATGTCGACAAAATGGAGAGGGTACAGAGGAGATTTACTGGAATGTTGCCTGGGTTTCAGCACTTAAGCTACAGAGAGAGGTTGAACAGGTTGGGTCTTTATTCTTTGGAGCGTAGAAGGTTGAGGGGGGACTTGATAGAGGTTTTTAAAATTTTAAGAGGGACGGACAGAGTTGACTTGGGTAGGCTTTTCCCCTTGAGAGTGGGGAAGATTCCAACAAGGGGACATAACTTTAGAATTGAGGGACAAAAGTTTAGGGGTAACATGAGGGGTAATTTCTTTACTCAGAGGGTGGTGGCTGTATGGAATGGGCTTCTGGTGGAAGTGGTGGAGGCAGGCTCGATTTTATTATTTAAGAGTAAATTGGATAGGTATATGGATGAGAGGGGATTGGAGGGTTATGGTCTGAGAGCAGGTAGATGAGACTATGTCAAAGAGAGTGGTCGGCGTGGACTGGTAGGGCCGAACGGGCCTGTTTCCGTGCTGTAGTTGTTAAATCGTTATATGGTTATTAACACACTTTTATAGGGAACACACATCTTTTGGGAACACACTTCAGGGAACAAACATTTTTTGGGAAAAACATTTTTTTGGGAACACACTTTTGGGCAAACAATTTTTGGGAACACTGTTTTGGGAACACACTTTTTTTGGGAACACAATTTTTGGGAACTCACTTATGGGAGCACAACTTTTTGGGAACACACTTTATTTGGGAACACACTATCTGGAACACACGTTTGAGAACACACTATTTTGGGAACACACATAATTTGGAAAAACACGTTTGGAAGACACTTTTTTGGGAACACACTTTTTTTGGGAACAAACTATTGGGAACACACTTCTGGGAACTCACTTTTTTGGGGAACACACTTTTTTTGGGAACAAACTTTTGGGAACACACTTTTTTTGGGAACACACTTATTTTGGGAAGACACTTTTTTTGGGAACACACTTTTCTGGGGAACACAGTTTTGGGAACACACTTTTTTGGGGAACACACTTTTTTGGGGAACACACTTTTTGGAACATACTTTTTTGGGGAACACTCTTTTGGGAACACACTTTTTTTGGGAACACACTTATTTTGGCAACACATTTTTGGGAACACACTTTTTTGGGGAACACACTTTTGGGAACACACATTTGGGAACACACTTTTGCGAACACACTTTATTTGGGAACACACTTATTTTGGGAAAACACTTTTGGAACACTCTTTTTTGGGAACACACTTTTTTTGGGAACACACTATTGGGAACACACTTCTGGGAACACACTTTTTTTGGGAACACACTTTTTTGGGGTACACACTTTTGGAAACACACTATTTTGGGAACACACATTTTTGGGCACACAATTTTTTTGGGAACACACTTTTTTGGGAACGCACTTTTGGGAAAACACTTTTGGGAACACACTTTTTATGGGAACACACTTTTGGGAACACATTTTTGGTAACACACTTATTTTGGGAAGACACTTTTTTTGGGAACACACTTTTTTGGGGAACACACTTTTTTGGGAACACACTTTTTTTGGGAACACACTTTTTGGAACATACTTTTTTGGGGAACACTCTTTTGGGAACACACTTTTTTTGGGAACACACTTATTTTGGGAAGACACTTTTTTTGGGAACACACTTTTTTGGGGAACACACTTTTGGGAACACACTTTTTTGGGGAACACACTTTTTTGGGGAACACACTTTTTGGAACATACTTTTTTGGGGAACACTCTTTTGGGAACACACTTTTTTTGGGAACACACTTATTTTGGCAACACATTTTTGTGAACACACTTTTTTGGGGAACACACTTTTGGGAACTCACTTTTTTGGGGAACACACTTTTTTTGGGAACACACTTTTTTGGGAACACACTTTTGGGAACACACTTTTAGGAACACACTTTTTTTGGGAACACACTTTTGGGAACACACTTTTTTGGGAACACACATATTTTGGGAAGATACTTTTGGAACACACTTTTTTGAGGAACACATTTTTTTTGGGAACACACTTTTGGGAACACACGTTTGGGGACACACTTTTGAGAACACACTTTTGCGCACACACTTTACTTGGGAACACACTTATTTTGGGAACACACTTTTGGAACACTTTTTTGGGGAACACACTTTTTTTGGGAACACACTATTGGGAACACACTTCTGGGAACACACTTTTATGGGGAACAGATTATTTTGTGAACAAACGTTTGGGAACACACTTTTTGGAACACACTTTTTTGGGGAACACACTTTTTTGGGAACACACTTGTGGGAACACACTTTTGGGAACACACTTTTTTGGGAACGCACTTTTGGGAACACATTTTTGGGAACACACTTCTGGCAAACACAGTTTTTTGGGAACACACTTTTTTTGGGAACACTCTTTTGGGAACACAATTTTTGAGAACACAATTTTTGAAAACTCACTTATGGGTGCACACCTTTTTGGGAACACACTTTTTTTGGGAATGCACTTTTGGAACACACTTTTTTGGGAACACAAATATTTTGGGAGCACACATATTTTGGGAACACACTTTTTTGGGAACACACTTTTTTTGGGAACACACTTATTTTGGGAAGACACTTTTTTTGGGAACACACTTTTTTGGTGAACACACTTTTTTGGGAACACACTTTTTTTGGGAACACACTTTTTGGAACATACTTTTTTGGGGAACACTCTTTTGGGAACACACTTTTTTTGGAAACACACTCATTTTGGGAAGACACTTTTTTTGGGAACACACTGTTTTGGGGAACACACTTTTGGGAACACACTTTTTTGGGGAACACACTTTTTTGGGGAACACACTTTTTGGAACATACTTTTTTGGGGAACACTCTTTTGGGAACACACTTTTTTTGGGAACACACTTATTTTGGCAACACATTTTTGTGAACACACTTTTTTGGGGAACACACTTTTGGGAACTCACTTTTTTGGGGAACACACTTTTTTTGGGAACACACTTTTTTGGGAACACACTTTTGGGAACACACTTTTAGGAACACACTTTTGGGAACACACTTTTTTGGGAACACACATATTTTGGGAAGATACTTTTGGAACACACTTTTTTGAGGAACACCTTTTTTTTGGGAACACACTTTTGGGAACACACGTTTGGGGACACACTTTTGAGAACACACTTTTGCGCACACACTTTACTTGGGAACACACTTATTTTGGGAACACACTTTTGGAACACTTTTTTGGGGAACACACTTTTTTTGGGAACACACTATTGGGAACACACTTCTGGGAACACACTTTTATGGGGAACAGATTATTTTGTGAACAAACGTTTGGGAACACACTTTTTGGAACACACTTTTTTGGGGAACACACTTTTTTGGGAACACACTTGTGGGAACACACTTTTGGGAACACACTTTTTTGGGAACGCACTTTTGGGAACACATTTTTGTGAACACACTTCTGGCAAACACAGTTTTTTGGGAACACACTTTTTTTGGGAACACTCTTTTGGGAACACAATTTTTGAGAACACAATTTTTGAAAACTCACTTATGGGAACACACTTTTTTGGGAACACACTTTTCTTGGGAACACACTATTGGGAACACACTTCTGGGAACACACATTTTTGGGAACACACTTGTTTTGGGGACATACTTTTTTGAGGAATAGATTGTTTTGGGAACACACTTTTGGAACACACTTTTTTGGAACACACTTTTTTTGGGAACACACTATTGGGAACACACTTCTGGGAACACACTTTTTGGAACATTTTTTGGGGAACACTCTTTTGGGAACACACTTTTTTTGGGAACACACTTATTTTGGCAACACATTTTTGGGTACACACTTTTTTGGGAACACACTTTTGGAACTAACTTTTTTGGGGAACACACTTTTTTTGGGAAAACACTTTTTTGGGAACACACTTTTGGGAACACACTTTTTTGGGGACACACTTTTTTGGGGAACACACTTTTGGGAACACACATTTGGGAACACACTTTTGCGAACACACTTTTTTTGGGAACACACTTATTTTGGGAACACACTTTTGGAAACACACTTTTTTGGGCACACAATTTTTTTGGGAACACACTTTTTTGGGAACGCACTTTTGGGAAAACACTTTTGGGAACACACTTTTTATGGGAACACACTTTTGGGAACACATTTTTGGTAACACACTTCTGGGAACACATTTTTTTGGAACACTCTTTTTTTGGGAACACTTTTGGAACACACTTTTTTTGAAAACATAATTTTTGGGCACTCACTTATTGGAGCACACCTTTTTGGAACACACTTTATTTGTGAACGCACTTTTGGGAACACACGTTTGGGAACACACTTTTTTGGGAACACACGTATTTTGAAAACATAAGTTTGGAACATGCTTTTTTGGGGAACACACATTTTTTGGGAACACACTTTTGGGAACACGCTTCTGGAGCACACTTTTTTGGGAACACACTTATTTTGGGAACACACTTTTTTTGGGAACACACTTATGTTGGGAAGACACTTTTTTTGGGAACACACTTTTTTGGGGAACACATTTTTTTGGGATCACACTTTTATTGGGAACACACTTTTTGGAACATACTTTTTTGGGCAACACTCTTTTGGGAACACACTTTCTTTGGGAACACACTTATTTTGGCAACACATTTTTGGGAACATACTTTTTTGAGGAACACACTTTTGGGAACTCACTTTTTTGGGGAACACACTTTTTTTGGAAACACACTTTTTTGGGAACACACTTTTGGGAACACACTTTTTTGGGGGACACTTTTTTTGGGGGAACACACTTGTGCGAACACACATTTGGGAAAACACTTTTGCGAACACACTTTATTTGGGAACACACTTATTTTTGGAACACACTTTTGGAACACTCTTTTTTGGGAACACACTTTTTTTGGGAACACACTTATTTTGGGAACACACTTTTGGAAACACACTATTTTGGGAACACACTTTTTTGGGCACACAATTCTTTTGGGAACACACTTTTTTGGGAACGCACTTTTGGGAAAACACTTTTGGGAACACACTTTTTATGGGAACACACTTTTGGGAACACATTTTTGGTAACACACTTTTTTTGGGAACACTCTTTTGGGAACACACTTTTTTTGAAAACATAATTTTTGGGCACTCACTTATTGGAGCACACCTTTTTGGAACACACTTTATTTGTGAACGCATTTTTGGGAACACACTTTTTTGGGGAACACACATTTTTTGGGCACACACTTTTGGGAACACGCTTCTGGGAACACACTTTTTTGGGAACACACTTATTTTGGGAACACACTTTTTTTGGGAACACACTTATTTTGGGAAGACACTTTTTTTGGGAACACACTTTTTATGGGAACACACTTTTGGGAACACATTTTTGGTAACACACTTCTGGGAACACATTTTTTTGGAACACACTTTTTTTGGGAACACTCTTTTGGGAACACACTTTTTTTGAAAACATAATTTTTGGGCACTCACTTATTGGAGCACACCTTTTTGGAACACACTTTATTTGTGAACGCACTTTTGGGAACACACTTTTTTGGGGAACACACATTTTTTGGGAACACACTTTTGGGAACACGCTTCTGGGAACACACTTTTTTGGGAACACACTTATTTTGGGAACACACTTTTGGAACACTCTTTTTTGGGAACACACTTTTTTGGGGAACACACTATTGGGAACACACTTCTGGGAAGACTCTTTTTTTGGGAACACACCTTTTTGGGGTACACACTTTTGGAAACACACTATTTTGGAAACACATTTTTTGGGCACACAATTTTTTTGGGAACACACTTTTTTGGGAACGCACTTTTGGGAAAACACTTTTGGGAACACACTTTTTATGGGAACACACTTTTGGGAACACATTTTTGGTAATACACTTCTGGGAACACATTTTTTTGGAACACACTTTTTTTGGGAACACTCTTTTGGGAACACACTTTTTTTGAAAACATAATTTTTGGGCACTCACTTATTGGAGCACACCTTTTTGGAACACACTTTATTTGTGAACGCACTTTTGGGAACACACGTTTGGGAACACACTTTTTTGGGAACACACGTATTTTGAAAACATACGTTTGGAACACACTTTTTTGGGGAACACACATTTTTTGGGAACACACTTTTGGGAACAGGCTTCTGTGAACACACTTTTTTGGGAATACACTTATTTTGGGAACACACTTTTTTTGGGAACACACTTATTTTGGGAAGACACTTTTTTAGGGAACACACTTTTTTGGGGAACACACTTTTTTGGGAACACACTTTTTTTGGGAACACACTTTTTGGAACATACTTTTTTGGGGAACACTCTTTTGGGAACACACTTTTTTTGGGAACACACTTATTTTGGCAACACATTTTTGTGAACACACTTTTTTGGGGAACACACTTTTGGGAACTCACTTTTTTGGGGAACACACTTTTTTTGGGAACACACTTTTTTGGGAACACACTTTTGGGAACACACTTTTAGGAACACACTTTTTTTGGGAACACACTTTTGGGAACACACTTTTTTGGGAACACACATATTTTGGGAAGATACTTTTGGAACACACTTTTTTGAGGAACACATTTTTTTTGGGAACACACTTTTGGGAACACACGTTTGGGGACACACTTTTGAGAACACACTTTTGCGCACACACTTTACTTGGGAACACACTTATTTTGGGAACACACTTTTGGAACACTTTTTTGGGAACACACTTTTTTTGGGAACACACTATTGGGACACACTTCTGGGAACACACTTTTATGGGGAACAGATTCTTTTGTGAACAAACGTTTGTGAACACACTTTTTGGAACACACTTTTTTGGGGAACACACTTTTTTGGGAACACACTTGTGGGAACACACTTTTGGGAACACACTTTTTTGGGAACGCACTTTTGGGAACACATTTTTGGGAACACACTTCTGGCAAACACAGTTTTTTGGGAACACACTTTTTTTGGGAACACTCTTTTGGGAACACAATTTTTGAGAACACAATTTTTGAAAACTCACTTATGGGTGCACACCTTTTTGGGAACACACTTTTTTTGGGAATGCTGTTTTGGAACACACTTTTTTGGGAACACACATATTTTGGGAGCACACATATTTTGGGAACACATTTTTTTGGGAACACACATATTTTGGGAGCACACATATTTTGGGAACACACTTTTTTGGGAACACACTTTTTTTGGGAACACACTATTGGGAACACACTTCTGGGAACACACATTTTTGGGAACACACTTGTTTTGGGGACACACTTTTTTGAGGAACAGATTTTTTTTGGGAACACACTTTTGGAACACACTTTTTTGGAACACACTTTTTTTGGGAACACACTATTGAGAACACACTTCTGGGAACACACTTTCTGGAACATTTTTTGGGGAACACTCTTTTGGGAACACACTTTTTTGGGGAACACACTTATTTTGGCAACACATTTTTGGGTACACACTTTTTTGGGAACGCACTTTTGGGAACACATTTTTGGGAACACACTTCTGGCAAACACAGTTTTTTGGGAACACACTTTTTTTGGGAACACTCTTTTGGGAACACAATTTTTGAGAACACAATTTTTGAAAACTCACTTATGGGTGCACACCTTTTTGGGAACACACTTTTTTTGGGAATGCTGTTTTGGAACACACTTTTTTGGGAACACACATATTTTGGGAGCACACATATTTTGGGAACACACTTTTTTGGGAACACACATATTTTGGGAGCACACATATTTTGGGAACACACTTTTTTGGGAACACACTTTTTTGGGAACACACTATTGGGAACACACTTCTGGGAACACACATTTTTGGGAACACACTCGTTTTGGGGACACACTTTTTTGAGGAACAGATTTTTTTTGGGAACACACTTTTGGAACACACTTTTTTGGAACACACTTTTTTTGGGAACACACTATTGGGAACACACTTCTGGGAACACACTTTCTGGAACATTTTTTGGGGAACACTCTTTTGGGAACACACTTTTTTTGGGAACACACTTATTTTGGCAACACATTTTTGGGTACACACTTTTTTGGGAACACACTTTTGGAACTAACTTTTTTGGGGAACACACTTTTTTTGGGAAAACACTTTTTTGGGAACACACTTTTGGGAACACACTTTTTTGGGGACACACTTTTTTGGGGAACACACTTTTGGGAACACACATTTGGGAACACACTTTTGCGAACACACTTTTTTTGGGAACACACTTTTTTGGGAACGCACTTTTGGGAAAACACTTTTGGGAACACACTTTTTATGGGAACACACTTTTGGGAACACATTTTTGGTAACACACTTCTGGGAACACATTTTTTTGGAACACACTTTTTTTGGGAACACTCTTTTGGGAACACACTTTTTTTGAAAACATAATTTTTGGGCACTCACTTATTGGAGCACACCTTTTTGGAACACACTTTATTTGTGAACGCACTTTTGGGAACACACTTTTTTGGGGAACACACATTTTTTGGGAACACACTTTTGGGAACACGCTTCTGGGAACACACTTTTTTGGGAACACACTTATTTTGGGAACACACTTTTGGAACACTCTTTTTTGGGAACACACTTTTTTTGGGAACACACTATTGGGAACACACTTCTGGGAAGACTCTTTTTTTGGGAACACACTTTTTTGGGGTACACACTTTTGGAAACACACTATTTTGGAAACACATTTTTTGGGCACACAATTTTTTTGGGAACACACTTTTTTGGGAACGCACTTTTGGGAAAACGCTTTTGGGAACACACTTTTTATGGGAACACACTTTTGGGAACTCATTTTTGGTAATACACTTCTGGGAACACATTTTTTTGGAACACACTTTTTTTGGGAACACTCTTTTGGGAACACACTTTTTTTGAAAACATAATTTTTGGGCACTCACTTATTGGAGCACACCTTTTTGGAACACACTTTATTTGTGAACGCACTTTTGGGAACACACGTTTGGGAACACACTTTTTTGGGAACACACGTATTTTGAAAACATACGTTTGGAACACACTTTTTTGGGGAACACACATTTTTTGGGAACACACTTTTGGGAACACGCTTCTGTGAACACACTTTTTTGGGAATACACTTATTTTGGGAACACACTTTTTTTGGGAACACACTTATCTTGGGAAGACACTTTTTTTGGGAACACACTTTTTTGGGGAACACACATTTTTGGGAACACACTTTTTTTGGGAACACACTTTTTGGAACATACTTTTTTGGGGAACACTCTTTTGGGAACACACTTTTTTTGGGAACACACATATTTTGGCAACACATTTTTGTGAACACACTTTTTTGGGAACACACTTTTGGGAACTCACTTTTTTGGGGAACACACTTTTTTTGGGAACACTCTTTTTTGGGAACACACTTTTGGGAACACACTTTTAGGAACACACTTTTTTTGGGAACACACTTTTGGGAACACACATATTTTGGGAAGATACTTTTGGAACACACTTTTTTGAGGAACACATTTTTTTGGGGAACACACTTTTGGGAACACACGTTTGGGGACACACTTTTGAGAACACACTTTTGCGCACACACTTTACTTGGGAACACACTTATTTTGGGAACACACTTTTGGAACACTTTTTTGGGAACACACTTTTTTGGGAACACACTATTGGGAACACACTTCTGGGAACACACTTTTATGGGGAACAGATTATTTTGTGAACAAACGTTTGGGAACACACTTTTTGGAACATACTTTTTTGGGGAACACACTTTTTTGGGAACACACTTGTGGGAACACACTTTTGGGAACACACTTCTGGCAAACACAGTTTTTTGGGAACACACTTTTTTTGGGAACACTCTTTTGGGAACACAATTTTTGAGAACACAATTTTTGAAAACTCACTTATGGGTGCACACCTTTTTGGGAACACACTTTTTTTGGGAATGCACTTTTGGAACACACTTTTTTGGGAACACACATATTTTGGGAGCACACATATTTTGGGAACACACTTTTTTGGGAACACACTTTTTTGGGGAACACACTATTGGGAACACACTTCTGGGAACACACATTTTTGGGAACACACTTGTTTTGGGGACACACTTTTTTGAGGAACAGATTTTTTTTGGGAACACACTTTTGGAACACACTTTTTTGGAACACACTTATTTTGGGAACACACTATTGGGAATACACTTCTGGGAACACACTTTTTGGAACATTTTTTGGGGAACACTCTTTTGGGAACACACTTTTTTTGGGAACACACTTATTTTGGCAACACATTTTTGGGTACACACTTTTTTGGGAACACACTTTTGGAACTAACTTTTTTGGGGAACACACTTTTTTTGGGAAAACACTTTTTTGGGAACACACTTTTGGGAACACACTTTTTTGGGGACACACTTTTTTGGGGAACACACTTTTGGGAACACACATTTGGGAACACACTTTTGCGAACACACTTTTTTTGGGAACACACTTATTTCGGGAACACACTTTTGGAAACACACTTCTGGGAACACATTTTTTTGGAACACTCTTTTTTTGGGAACACTTTTGGAACACACTTTTTTTGAAAATATAATTTTTGGGCACTCACTTATTGGAGCACACCTTTTTGGAACACACTTTATTTGTGAACGCACTTTTGGGAACACACGTTTGGGAACACACTTTTTTGGGAACACACGTATTTTGAAAACATAAGTTTGGAACATGCTTTTTTGGGGAACACACATTTTTTGGGAACACACTTGTGGGAACACACTTTTGGGAACACACTTTTTTGGGAACGCACTTTTGGGAACACATTTTTGGGAACACACTTCTGGCAAACACAGTTTTTTGGGAACACACTTTTTTTGGGAACACTCTTTTGGGAACACAATTTTTGAGAACACAATTTTTGAAAACTCACTTATGGGTGCACACCTTTTTGGGAACACACTTTTTTTGGGAATGCACTTTTGGAACACACTTTTTTGGGAACACACATATTTTGGGAGCACACATATTTTGGGAACACACTTTTTTGGGAACACACTTTTTTGGGGAACACACTATTGGGAACACACTTCTGGGAACACACATTTTTGGGAACACACTTGTTTTGGGGACACACTTTTTTGAGGAACAGATTTTTTTTGGGAACACACTTTTGGAACACACTTTTTTGGAACACACTTATTTTGGGAACACACTATTGGGAATACACTTCTGGGAACACACTTTTTGGAACATTTTTTGGGGAACACTCTTTTGGGAACACACTTTTTTTGGGAACACACTTATTTTGGCAACACATTTTTGGGTACACACTTTTTTGGGAACACACTTTTGGAACTAACTTTTTTGGGGAACACACTTTTTTTGGGAAAACACTTTTTTGGGAACACACTTTTGGGAACACACTTTTTTGGGGACACACTTTTTTGGGGAACACACTTTTGGGAACACACATTTGGGAACACACTTTTGCGAACACACTTTTTTTGGGAACACACTTATTTTGGGAACACACTTTTGGAAACACACTTCTGGGAACACATTTTTTTGGAACACTTTTTTTGGGAACACTTTTGGAACACACTTTTTTTGAAAATATAATTTTTGGGCACTCACTTATTGGAGCACACCTTTTTGGAACACACTTTATTTGTGAACGCACTTTTGGGAACACACGTTTGGGAACACACTTTTTTGGGAACACACGTATTTTGAAAACATAAGTTTGGAACATGCTTTTTTGGGGAACACACATTTTTTGGGAACACACTTGTGGGAACACACTTTTGGGAACACACTTTTTTGGGAACGCACTTTTGGGAACACATTTTTGGGAACACACTTCTGGCAAACACAGTTTTTTGGGAACACACTTTTTTTGGGAACACTCTTTTGGGAACACAATTTTTGAGAACACAATTTTTGAAAACTCACTTATGGGTGCACACCTTTTTGGGAACACACTTTTTTTGGGAATGCACTTTTGGAACACACTTTTTTGGGAACACACATATTTTGGGAGCACACATATTTTGGGAACACACTTTTTTGGGAACACACTTTTTTTGGGAACACACTATTGGGAACACACTTCTGGGAACACACATTTTTGGGAACACACTTGTTTTGGGGACACACTTTTTTGAGGAACAGATTTTTTTTGGGAACACACTTTTGGAACACACTTTTTTGGAACACACTTATTTTGGGAACATACTATTGGGAACACACTTCTGGGAACACACTTTTTGGAACATTTTTTGGGGAACACTCTTTTGGGAACACACTTTTTTTGGGAACACACTTATTTTGGCAACACATTTTTGGGTACACACTTTTTTGGGAACACACTTTTGGAACTAACTTTTTTGGGGAACACACTTTTTTTGGGAAAACACTTTTTTGGGAACACACTTTTGGGAACACACTTTTTTGGGGACACACTTTTTTGGGGAACACACTTTTGGGAACACACATTTGGGAACACACTTTTGCGAACACACTTTTTTTGGGAACACACTTATTTTGGGAACACACTTTTGGAAACACACTATTTTGGGAACACACTTTTTTGGGCACACAATTTTTTTGGGAACACACTTTTTTGGGAACGCACTTTTGGGAAAACACTTTTGGGAACACACTTTTGGAACTAACTTTTTTGGGGAATACACTTTTTTTGGGAAAACACTTTTTTGGGAACACACTTTTGGGAACACACTTTTTTGGGGACACACTTTTTTGGGGAACACACTTTTGGGAACACACATTTGGGAACACACTTTTGCGAACACACTTTTTTTGGGAACACACTTATTTTGGGAACACACTTTTGGAAACACACTATTTTGGGAACACACTTTTTTGGGCACACAATTTTTTTGGGAACACACTTTTTTGGGAACGCACTTTTGGGAAAACACTTTTGGGAACACACTTTTTATGGGAACACACTTTTGGGAACACATTTTTGGTAACACACTTCTGGGAACACATTTTTTTGGAACACTCTTTTTTTGGGAACACTTTTGGAACACACTTTTTTTGAAAATATAATTTTTGGGCACTCACTTATTGGAGCACACCTTTTTGGAACACACTTTATTTGTGAACGCACTTTTGGGAACACACGTTTGGGAACACACTTTTTTGGGAACACACGTATTTTGAAAACATAAGTTTGGAACATGCTTTTTTGGGGAACACACTTTTGGGAACACGCTTCTGGAGCACACTTTTTTGGGAACACACTTATTTTGGGAACACACTTTTTTTGGGAACACACTTATGTTGGGAAGACACTTTTTTTGGGAACACACTTTTTTGGGGAACACATTTTTTTGGGATCACACTTTTATTGGGAACACACTTTTTGGAACATACTTTTTTGGGCAACACTCTTTTGGGAACAGACTTTCTTTGGGAACACACTTATTTTGGCAACACATTTTTGGGAACATACTTTTTTGAGGAACACACTTTTGGGAACTCACTTTTTTGGGAACACACTTTTTTGGGGAACACACTTTTTTGGGAACACACTTTTGGGAACACACTTTTTTGGGGGACACACTTTTTGGAACATACTTTTTTGGGGAACACTCTTTTGGGAACACACTTTTTTTGGGAACACACTTATTTTGGCAACACATTTTTGTGAACACACTTTTTTGGGGAACACACTTTTGGGAACTCACTTTTTTGGGGAACACACTTTTTTTGGGAACACACTTTTTTGGGAACACACTTTTGGGAACACACTTTTTGGAACATACTTTTTTGGGGAACACTCTTTTGGGAACACACTTTTTTTGGGAACACACTTATTTTGGCAACACATTTTTGTGAACACACTTTTTTGGGGAACACACTTTTGGGAACTCACTTTTTTGGGGAACACACTTTTTTTGGGAACACACTTTTTTGGGAACACACTGTTGGGAACACACTTTTAGGAACACACTTTTTTTGGGAACACACTTTTGGGAACACACTTTTTTGGGAACACACATATTTTGGGAAGATACTTTTGGAACACACTTTTTTGAGGAACACATTTTTTTTGGGAACACACTTTTGGGAACACACGTTTGGGGACACACTTTTGAGAACACACTTTTGCGCACACACATTACTTGGGAACACACTTATTTTGGGAACACACTTTTGGAACACTTTTTTGGGGAACACACTTTTTTTGGGAACACACTATTGGGAACACACTTCTGGGAACACACTTTTATGGGGAACAGATTATTTTGTGAACAAACGTTTGGGAACACACTTTTTGGAACACACTTTTTTGGGGAACACACTTTTTTGGGAACACACTTGTGGGAACACACTTTTGGGAACACACTTTTTTGGGAACGCACTTTTGGGAACACATTTTTGGGAACACACTTCTGGCAAACACAGTTTTTTGGGAACACACTTTTTTTGGGAACACTCTTTTGGGAACACAATTTTTGAGAACACAATTTTTGAAAACTCACTTATGGGTGCACACCTTTTTGGGAACACACTTTTTTGGGAATGCACTTTTGGAACACACTTTTTTGGGAACACACATATTTTGGGAGCACACATATTTTGGGAACACACTTTTTTGGGAACACACTTTTTTTGGGAACACACTATTGGGAACACACTTCTGGGAACACACATTTTTGGGAACACACTTGTTTTGGGGACACACTTTTTTGAGGAACAGATTTTTTTTGGGAACACACTTTTGGAACACACTTTTTTGGAACACACTTATTTTGGGAACACACTATTGGGAACACACTTCTGGGAACACACTTTTTGGAACATTTTTTGGGGAACACTCTTTTGGGAACACACTTTTTTTGGGAACACACTTATTTTGGCAACACATTTTTGGGTACACACTTTTTTGGGAACACACTTTTGGAACTAACTTTTTTGGGGAACACACTTTTTTGGGGAAAACACTTTTTTGGGAACACACTTTTGGGAAAACACTTTTTTGGGGACACACTTTTTTGGGGAACACACTTTTGGGAACACACATTTGGGAACACACTTTTGCGAACACACTTTTTTTGGGAACACACTTATTTTGGGAACACACTTTTGGAAACACACTATTTTGGGAACACACTTTTTTGGGCACACAATTTTTTTGGGAACACACTTTTTTGGGAACGCACTTTTGGGAAAACACTTTTGGGAACACACTTTTTATGGGAACACACTTTTGGGAACACATTTTTGGTAACACACTTCTGGGAACACATTTTTTTGGAACACTCTTTTTTTGGGAACACTTTTGGAACACACTTTTTTTGAAAACATAATTTTTGGGCACTCACTTATTGGAGCACACCTTTTTGGAACACACTTTATTTGTGAACGCACTTTTGGGAACACACGTTTGGGAACACACTTTTTTGGGAACACACGTATTTTTAAAACATAAGTTTGGAACATGCTTTTTTGGGAACACACATTTTTTGGGAACACACTTTTGGGAACACACTTCTGGAGCACACTTTTTTGGGAACACACTTATTTTGGGAACACACTTTTTTTGGGAACACACTTATGTTGGGAAGACACTTTTTTTGGGAACACACTTTTTTGGGGAACACATTTTTTTGGGATCACACTTTTATTGGGAACACACTTTTTGGAACATACTTTTTTGGGCAACACTCTTTTGAGAACACACTTTCTTTGGGAACACACTTATTTTGGCAACACATTTTTGGGAACATACTTTTTTGAGGAACACACTTTTGGGAACTCACTTTTTTGGGGAACACACTTTTTTTGGAAACACACTTTTTTGGGAACACATTTTGGGAAGACACTTTTTTGGGGGACACACTTTTTGGAACATACGTTTTTGGGGAACACTCTTTTGGGAACACACTTTTTTTGGGAACACACTTATTTTGGCAACACATTTTTGTGAACACACTTTTTTGGGAACACACTTTTGGCAACTCACTTTTTTGGGGAACACACTTTTTTTGGTAACACACTTTTTTGGGAACACACTTTTGGGAACACACTTTTAGGAACACACTTTTTTTGGGAACACACTTTTGGGAACACACTTTTGGGAACACACGTTTGGGGACACACTTTTGAGAACACACTTTTGCGCACACACTTTTTTGGGGAACACACTTTTTTTGGGAACACACTTTTTTGGGAACACACTTTTGGGAACACACTTTTAGGAACACACTTTTTTTGGGAACACACTTTTGGGAACACACTTTTTTGGGAACACACATATTTTGGGAAGATACTTTTGGAACACACTTTTTTGAGGAACACATTTTTTTTGGGAACACACTTTTGGGAACACACGTTTGGGGACACACTTTTGAGAACACACTTTTGCGCACACACTTTACTTGGGAACACACTTATTTTGGGAACACACTTTTGGAACACTTTTTTGGGGAACACACTTTTTTTGGGAACACACTATTGGGAACACACTTCTGGGAACACACTTTTATGGGGAACAGATTATTTTGTGAACAAACGTTTGGGAACACACTTTTTGGAACACACTTTTTTGGGGAACACACTTTTTTGGGAACACACTTGTGGGAACACACTTTTGGGAACACACTTTTTTGGGAACGCACTTTTGGGAACACATTTTTGGGAACACACTTCTGGCAAACATAGTTTTTTGGGAACACACTTTTTTTGGGAACACTCTTTTGGGAACACAATTTTTGAGAACACAATTTTTGAAAACTCACTTATGGGTGCACACCTTTTTGGGAACACACTTTTTTTGGGAATGCTCTTTTGGAACACACTTTTTTGGGAACACACATATTTTGGGAGCACACATATTTTGGGAACACACTTTTTTGGGAACACACTTTTTTTGGGAACACACTATTGGGAACACACTTCTGGGAACACACATTTTTGGGAACACGCCTTGTTTTGGGCACACACTTTTTTGAGGAACAGATTTTTTTTGGGAACACACTTTTGGAACACACTTTTTTGGAACACACTTTTTTTGGGAACACACTATTGGGAACACACTTTTTGGAACATTTTTTGGGGAACACTCTTTTGGGAACACACCTTTTTTTGGAACACACTTTTTTTGGGAATATACTTTTTTTGGGAACACACTTTTTTTGGGAACAATCTTTTTTTGGGATCACACTTTTGGGAACATACTTTTGGGAACACAATTTTTGGGAACACACTTTTGGGAACACACTTTTGGGAACACACCTTTGGGAACACACTTTGTTTGGGAACACACTTTTGGGAACACACTTTTGGGAACACCCTTTTGGGAACACACTTTTTTAGGAACACGTCTGGGAACACACTTTTTTCGGGAACAAAGTTTTGGGAACACAGTTTTGGGAACACACATTTTTGGGTAACACACTTTTGGGAACACACTTTTGGGAACACAATTTTTGGGAACAAACTTTTGGGAACACAATTTTGGGAACACAATTTTTGGGAACACACTTTTGGGAACACACTTTTGGGAACACACTTTTTTGGGAACTCAAATTTGGGAACACACTTTTGGGAACACACTTTTGGGAAAAACCTTTTGGGAACACACTTTCTTTAGGAACACATTTTTTTTGGGGACACCTTTATTGGGAACACAGTTTTGGGAAGACACTTTTTTTAGGAACACACTTTTTAGGGAACACACTTTTTTTGTGAACACACTTTTGGGAACATACTTTTTTTGGGAACACTTTTGGGAACAAACATTTTTGGAACACTTTTGGAAACTTACTTTTTTTGGGAACACACTTTAGGGAACACTTTTTTTGGGAACACACTTTTGGGAACACACTTTTGGGAACACAATTTTTAGGGGAACACACTTTTGGGAACACACATTTTTTGGGAACACACTTTTGGGAACACACTTTTGGGAACACACTTTTTTTGGTACACACGTTTGGGTACACACTTTTTTTGGGTATGCAGTGTTAGAAACACATTTTTGGGAACACACTTTTTTGGGTAACATACTTTTGGGAACACACTTTTGGGAACACACTTTTTTTGGGAATATACCTTTTTTGGGAACACATATTTGGGAACACACTTTTGGGAACACAATTTTTGGGGAACACACTTTTGGGAACACACTTTTTTGGGAACACACGTTTGGGAACTCATTTTTGGGGAACACAGTTTTGGGAACACAGTTTTGGGAACACACATTTTTGGGTAACACAGTTTTGGGAACACACTTTTGGGAACACACTTTTGGGAACACTCTTTTTTGGGAACTCACATTTGAGAACAAACTTTTGGGAACACACTTTTGGGATCACACCTTTTTTGGGAACACACTTTTTTTGGGAGCGTCGCGATGGGAACACACTTTTTTGGGAACACACTTTTGGGAACACGCTTTTGGGAACACACTTTTGGGAGCACCCTTTTGGGAACACGCTTTTTTTGGGAACACCTTTTTTGTGAACACACTTTTGGGAACACACTTTTGGGAACACACTTTTTTTGGGAATATACTTTTTTTGGGAACACATATTTGGGAACACACTTTTGGGAACACAATTTTTGGGGAACACACTTTTGGGAACACACTTTTTTGGGAACACACGTTTGGGAACTCCTTTTTGGGGAACACAGTTTTGGGAACACAGTTTTGGGAACACACATTTTTGGGTAACACACTTTTGGGAACACACTTTTGGGAACACACATTTTTGGGAACACTTTTGGAAACACACTTTTGGGAACACACGTTTGGGTACACACTTTTTTGGGTATACAGTGTTAGGAACACATTTTTGGGAACACACTTTTTTGGGTAACACACTTTTGGGAACACACTTTTTTGGGAACTCACATTTGGGAACACACTTTTTTGGGTAACACACTTTTGGGAACACACCTTTTTTGGGAATATACTTTTTTTGGAAACACACTTTTTTTGGGAACAATCTTTTTTTGGGATCACACTTTTGGGAACATACTTTTGGGAACACAATTTTTGGGAACACACCTTTGGGAACACACTTTGTTTGGGAACACACTTTTGGGAACACACTTTTGGGAACACCCTTTTGGGAACACACTTTTTTAGGAACACGTCTGGGAACACACTTTTTTGGGGAACACAGTTTTGGGAACACAGTTTTGGGAACACACATTTTTGGGTAACACACTTTTGGGAACACACTTTTGGGAACACAATTTTTGGGAACAAACTTTTGGGAACACACTTTTGGGAACACAATTTTTGGGAACACACTTTTGGGAACACACTTTTGGGAACACACTTTTTTGGGAACTCAAATTTGGGAACACACTTTTGGGAACACACTTTTGGGAAAAACCTTTTGGGAACACACTTTCTTTAGGAACACATTTTTTTTGGGGACACCTTTATTGGGAACACAGTTTTGGGAAGACACTTTTTTTAGGAACACACTTTTTAGGGAACACACTTTTTTTGTGAACACACTTTTGGGAACATACTTTTTTTGGGAACACTTTTGGGAACAAACATTTTTGGAACACTTTTGGAAACTTACTTTTTTTGGGAACACACTTTAGGGAACACTTTTTTTGGGAACACACTTTTGGGAACACACTTTTGGGAACACAATTTTTAGGGGAACACACTTTTGGGAACACACATTTTTTGGGAACACACTTTTGGGAACACACTTTTGGGAACACACTTTTTTTGGTACACACGTTTGGGTACACACTTTTTTTGGGTATGCAGTGTTAGAAACACATTTTTGGGAACACACTTTTTTGGGTAACATACTTTTGGGAACACACTTTTGGGAACACACTTTTTTTGGGAATATACATTTTTTGGGAACACATATTTGGGAACACACTTTTGGGAACACAATTTTTGGGAACACACTTTTGGGAACACACTTTTGGGAACACACTTTTTTGGGAACTCAAATTTGGGAACACACTTTTGGGAACACACTTTTGGGAAAAACCTTTTGGGAACACACTTTCTTTAGGAACACATTTTTTTTGGGGACACCTTTATTGGGAACACAGTTTTGGGAAGACACTTTTTTTAGGAACACACTTTTTAGGGAACACACTTTTTTTGTGAACACACTTTTGGGAACATACTTTTTTTGGGAACACTTTTGGGAACAAACATTTTTGGAACACTTTTGGAAACTTACTTTTTTTGGGAACACACTTTAGGGAACACTTTTTTTGGGAACACACTTTTGGGAACACACTTTTGGGAACACAATTTTTAGGGGAACACACTTTTGGGAACACACATTTTTTGGGAACACACTTTTGGGAACACACTTTTGGGAACACACTTTTTTTGGTACACACGTTTGGGTACACACTTTTTTTGGGTATGCAGTGTTAGAAACACATTTTTGGGAACACACTTTTTTGGGTAACATACTTTTGGGAACACACTTTTGGGAACACACTTTTTTTGGGAATATACCTTTTTTGGGAACACATATTTGGGAACACACTTTTGGGAACACAATTTTTGGGGAACACACTTTTGGGAACACACTTTTTTGGGAACACACGTTTGGGAACTCATTTTTGGGGAACACAGTTTTGGGAACACAGTTTTGGGAACACACATTTTTGGGTAACACAGTTTTGGGAACACACTTTTGGGAACACACTTTTGGGAACACTCTTTTTTGGGAACTCACATTTGAGAACAAACTTTTGGGAACACACTTTTGGGATCACACCTTTTTTGGGAACACACTTTTTTTGGGAGCGTCGCGATGGGAACACACTTTTTTGGGAACACACTTTTGGGAACACGCTTTTGGGAACACACTTTTGGGAGCACCCTTTTGGGAACACGCTTTTTTTGGGAACACCTTTTTTGTGAACACACTTTTGGGAACACACTTTTGGGAACACACTTTTTTTGGGAATATACTTTTTTTGGGAACACATATTTGGGAACACACTTTTGGGAACACAATTTTTGGGGAACACACTTTTGGGAACACACTTTTTTGGGAACACACGTTTGGGAACTCCTTTTTGGGGAACACAGTTTTGGGAACACAGTTTTGGGAACACACATTTTTGGGTAACACACTTTTGGGAACACACTTTTGGGAACACACATTTTTGGGAACACTTTTGGAAACACACTTTTGGGAACACACGTTTGGGTACACACTTTTTTGGGTATACAGTGTTAGGAACACATTTTTGGGAACACACTTTTTTGGGTAACACACTTTTGGGAACACACTTTTTTGGGAACTCACATTTGGGAACACACTTTTTTGGGTAACACACTTTTGGGAACACACCTTTTTTGGGAATATACTTTTTTTGGAAACACACTTTTTTTGGGAACAATCTTTTTTTGGGATCACACTTTTGGGAACATACTTTTGGGAACACAATTTTTGGGAACACACCTTTGGGAACACACTTTGTTTGGGAACACACTTTTGGGAACACACTTTTGGGAACACCCTTTTGGGAACACACTTTTTTAGGAACACGTCTGGGAACACACTTTTTTTGGGAACAAAGTTTTGGGAACACAGTTTTGGGAACACACATTTTTGGGTAACACACTTTTGGGAACACACTTTTTTTGGGAACACTTTTGGGAACAAACATTTTTGGAACACTTTTGGAAACTTACTTTTTTTGGGAACACACTTTAGGGAACACTTTTTTTGGGAACACACTTTTGGGAACACACTTTTGGGAACACAATTTTTAGGAGAACACACTTTTGGGAACACACTTTTTTTGGGAACACACTTTTGGGAACACACTTTTGGGAACACACTTTTTTGGGTACACACGTTTGGGTACACACTTTTTTTGGGTATGCAGTGTTAGGAACACATTTTTGGGAACACACTTTTTTGGGTAACATACTTTTGGGAACACACTTTTGGGAACACACTTTTTTTGGGAATATACCTTTTTTGGGAACACATATTTGGGAACACACTTTTGGGAACACAATTTTTGGGGAACACACTTTTGGGAACACACTTTTTTGGGAACACACTTTTTAGGGAACACACTTTTTTTGTGAACACACTTTTGGGAACACATTTTTGGGGAACACAGTTTTGGGAACACAGTTTTGGGAACACACATTTTTGGGTAACACAGTTTTGGGAACACACTTTTGGGAACACACTTTTGGGATCACACCTTTTTTGGGAACACACTTTTTTTGGGAGCGTCCCGATGGGAACACACTTTTTTGGGAACACACTTTTGGGAACACACTTTTGGGAACACACTTTTGGGAGCACCCTTTTGGGAACACGCTTTTTTTGGGAACACCTTTTTTGTGAACACACTTTTGGGAACACACTTTTGGGAACACACTTTTTTTGGGAATATACTTTTTTTGGGAACACATATTTGGGAACACACTTTTGGGAACACAATTTTTGGGGAACACACTTTTGGGAACACACTTTTATGGGAACACACGTTTGGGAACTCCTTTTTGGGGAACACAGTTTTGGGAACACAGTTTTGGGAACACACATTTTTGGGTAACACACTTTTGGGAACACACTTTTGGGAACACACATTTTTGGGAACACTTTTGGAAACACACTTTTGGGAACACACGTTTGGGTACACACTTTTTTGGGTATACAGTGTTAGGAACACATTTTTGGGAACACACGTTTTTGGGTAACACACTTTTGGGAACACACTTTTTTGGGAACTCAGATTTGGGAACACACTTTTTTGGGTAACACACTTTTGGGAACACACTTTTTTTGGGAATATACTTTTTTTGGGAACACACTTTTTTTGGGAACAATCTTTTTTTGGGATCACACTTTTGGGAACATACTTTTGGGAACACAATTTTTGGGAACACACCTTTGGGAACACACTTTGTTTGGGAACACACTTTTGGGAACACACTTTTGGGAACACCCTTTTGGGAACACACTTTTTCAGGAACACGTCTGGGAACACACTTTTTTTGGGAACAAAGTTTTGGGAACACAGTTTTGGGAACACACATTTTTGGGTAACACACTTTTGGGAACACACTTTTGGGAACACAATATTTGGGAACAAACTTTTGGGAACACAATTTTGGGAATACAATTTTTGGGAACACACTTTTGGGAACACACTTTTGGGAACACACTGTTTTGGGAACTCAAATTTGGGAACACACTTTTGGGAAAAACCTTTTGGGAATACACTTTCTTTGGGAACACATTTTTTTTGGGACACGCTTTTATTGGGAACACAGTTTTGGGAAGACACTTTTTTTAGGAACACACTTTTTAGGGAACACACTTTTTTTGTGAACACACTTTTGGGAACACACTTTTTTTGGGAACACTTTTGGGAACAAACATTTTTGGAACACTTTTGGAAACTTACTTTTTTTGGGAACACACTTTAGGGAACACACTTTTTTTGGGAACACTTTTGGGAACAAACATTTTTGGAACACTTTTGGAAACTTACTTTTTTTGGGAACACACTTTAGGGAACACTTTTTTTGGGAACACACTTTTGGGAACACACTTTTGGGAACACAATTTTTAGGGGAACACACTTTTGGGAACACACTTTTTTTGGGAACACACTTTTGGGAACACACTTTTGGGAACACACTTTTTTGGGTACACACGTTTGGGTACACACTTTTTTTGGGTATGCAGTGTTAGGAACACATTTTTGGGAACACACTTTTTTGGGTAACATACTTTTGGGAACACACTTTTGGGAACACACTTTTTTTGGGAATATACCTTTTTTGGGAACACATATTTGGGAACACACTTTTGGGAACACAATTTTTGGGGAACACACTTTTGGGAACACACTTTTTTGGGAACACACGTTTGGGAACTCATTTTTGGGGAACACAGTTTTGGGAAGACAGTTTTGGGAACCCACATTTTTGGGTAACACAGTTTTGGGAACACACTTTTGGGAACACACTTTTGGGAACACTCTTTTTTGGGAACAAACTTTTGGGAACATACTTTTGGGAACACACTTTTTTGGGAACTCACATTTGAGAACAAACTTTTGGGAACACACTTTTGGGATCACACTTTTTTTGGGAACACACTTTTTTAGGGAGCGCACTGATGGGAACACACTTTTTTGGGAACACACTTTTGGGAACACACTTTTGGGAACACACTTTTGGGAGCACCCTTTTGGGAACACGCTTTTTTTGGGAACACCTTTTTTGTGAACCCACTTTTGGGAACACACTTTTGGGAACACACTTTTTTGGGGAATATACTTTTTTTGGGAACACATATTTGGGAACACACTTTTGGGAACACAATTTTTGGGGAACACACTTTTGGGAACACACTTTTTTGGGAACACACGTTTGGGAACTCCTTTTTGGGGAACACAGTTTTGGGAACACAGTTTTGGGAACACACATTTTTGGTTAACACACATTTTTGAACACACGTTTGGGAACACACATTTTTGGGAACACTTTTGGAAACACACTTTTGGGAACACACGTTTGGGTACACACTTTTTTGGGTATACAGTGTTAGGAACACATTTTTGGGAACACACTTTTTTGGGTAACACACTTTTGGGAACACACTTTTTTGGGAACTCACATTTGGGAACACACTTTTTTGGGTAACACACTTTTGGGAACACACATTTTTTGGGAATATACTTTTTTTGGGAACACACTTTTTTTGGGAACAATCTTTTTTTGGGATCACACTTTTGGGAACATACTTTTGGGAACACAATTTTTGGGAACACACTTTTGGGAACACACTTTTGGGAACACACCTTTGGGAACACACTTTGTTTGGGAACACACTTTTGGGAACACACTTTTGGGAACACCCTTTTGGGAACACACTTTTTTAGGAACACGTCTGGGAACACACTTTTTTGGGGAACACAGTTTTGGGAACACAGTTTTGGGAACACACATTTTTGGGTAACACACTTTTGGGAACACACTTTTGGGAACACAATTTTTGGGAACAAACATTTGCGAACACAATTTTGGGAACACAATTTTTGGGAACACACTTTTGGGAACACACTTTTTTGGGAACTCAAATTTGGGAACACACTTTTGGGAACACACTTTTGGGAAAAACCTTTTGGGAACACACTTTCTTTGGGAACACATTTTTTTTGGGGACACACTTTTATTGGGAACACAGTTTTGGGAAGACACTTTTTTTAGGAACACACTTTTTAGGGAACACACTTTTTTTGTGAACACACTTTTGGGAACACACTTTTTTGGGAACTCAAATTTGGGAACACACTTTTGGGAACACACTTTTGGGAAAAACCTTTTGGGAACACACTTTCTTTGGGAACACATTTTTTTTGGGGACACACTTTTATTGGGAACACAGTTTTGGGAAGACACTTTTTTTAGGAACACACTTTTTAGGGAACACACTTTTTTTGTGAACACACTTTTGGGAACACACTTTTTTTGGGAACACTTTTGGGAACAAACATTTTTGGAACACTTTTGGAAACTTACTTTTTTTGGGAACACACTTTAGGGAACACTTTTTTTGGGAACACACTTTTGGGAACACACTTTTGGGAACACAATTTTTAGGGGAACACACTTTTGGGAACACACTTTTTTTGGGAACACACTTTTGGGAACATACTTTTGGGAACACACTTTTTTGGGTACACACGTTTGGGTACACCCTTTTTTTGGGTATGCAGTGTTAGAAACACATTTTTGGGAACACACTTTTTTGGGTAACATACTTTTGGGAACACACTTTTGGGAACATACTTTTGGGAACACACTTTTTTGGGAACACAGGTCTGGGAACACACTTTTTTTGGGAACACAGTTTTGGGAACACAGTTTTGGGAACACACATTTTTGGGTAACACACTTTTGGGAACACACTTTTGGGAACACACTTTTGGGAACACTCATTTTTGGGAACAAACTTTTGGGAACATACTTTTGGGAACACACTTTTTTGGGAACTCACATTTGAGAACATACTTTTGGGAACACACTTTTGGGAAAAACCTTTTGGGAACACAATTTTTTAGGGAACACACAGTTTTTGGGGACACACTTTTATTAGGAACACAGTTTTGCGAAGACACTTTTTTTGGAACACATATTTTAGGGAACACACTTTTTTTGGGAACACACTTTTGGGAACAAACATTTTTGGAACACTTTTGGAAACGTACTTTTTTTGGGAACACACTTTTAAGAACATATTTTTTTTGGGAACACACTTTAGGGAACAAACTTTTTTTGGGAACACACTTTTGGGAATACAATTTTTGGGGAACACACTTTTGTGAACACACTTTTTTTGGGAGCACACTTTTGGGAACACACTTTTGGGAACACACTTTTATGGGAACACACGTTTGGGTACACACTTTTTTTGGGTATACAGTTTTAGGAACACATTTTTGGGAACACACTTTTTTCGATAACACACTTTTGGGAACACACTTTTTTGGGAACTCACATTTGGGAACAAACTTTTGGGAACACACTTTTGGGAACACACCTTTTTTGGGAATACACTTTTTTTGGGAGCGCACTGATGGGAACACACTTTTTTGGAACACACTTTTGGGAGCACCCTTTTGGGAACACGCTTTTTTGTGAACACTTTTTTTGTGAACACACTTTTGGGAACACACTTTTTTGGGAACACAATTTGTTTGGGAACACACTTTTGGGAACACACTTTTTTGGGAATACACGTTTGGGAACTCATTTTTGGGGAACACAGTTTTGGGAACACAGTTTTGGGAACACACATTTTTGGGTAACACACTTTTGGGAACACTCTTTTTTGGGAACAAACTTTTGGGAACATACTTTTGGGAACATACTTTTGGGAACACACTTTTTTGGGAATTCACATTTGGGAACAAACTTTTGGGAACACACTTTTGGGAAAAACCTTTTGGGAACACACTTTTTTTGGGGGGACACTTTTATTAGGAACACAGTTTTGGGAACACACTTTTTTTGTGAACACACTTTTGGGAACACACTTTTTTTGGGAACACACTTTTGGGAACAAACATTTTTGGAACACTTTTGGAAACGTACTTTTTTTGGGAACACACTTTTGGGAACATATTTTTTTGGGAACACACTTTAGGGAACACACTTTTTTTGGGAACACACTTTTGGGAACACAATTTTTGGGGAACACACTTTTGTGAACACACTTTTTTTGGGAACACACGTTTGGGAACACACTTTTGTGAACACACTTTTATGGGAACACACGTTTGGGTACACACTTTTTTGGGGTATACAGTTTTAGGAACACATTTTTGGGAACACACTTTTTTCGATAACACACTTTTGGGAACACACTTTTTTGGGAACTCACATTTGGGAACAAACTTTTGGGAACACACTTTTGGGAACACACATTTTTGGGTAACACACTTTTGGGAACACACTTTTGGGAACAAACATTTTTGGAACACTTTTGGAAACGTACTTTTTTTGGGAACACACTTTTGGGAACATATTTTTTTGGGAACACACTTTAGGGAACACACTTTTTTTGGGAACACACTTTTGGGAACACAATTTTTGGGGAACACACTTTTGTGAACACACTTTTTTTGGGAACACACTTTTGGGAACACACTTTTGTGAACACACTTTTATGGGAACACACGTTTGGGTACACACTTTTTTGGGGTATACAGTTTTAGGAACACATTTTTGGGAACACACTTTTTTCGATAACACACTTTTGGGAACACACTTTTTTGGGAACTCACATTTGGGAACAAACTTTTGGGAACACACTTTTGGGAGCACACTTTTTTTGGGAATACACTTTTTTTGGGAGCGCACTGATGGGAACACACTTTTGGGAACACACTTTTTTGGGAACACAATTTGTTTGGGAACACACTTTTGGGAACACACGTTTTTGGGAATACACGTTTGGGAACTCATTTTTGGGGAACACAGTTTTGGGAACACAGTTTTGGGAACATACATTTTTGGGTAACACACTTTTGGGAACACACTTTTGGGAACACTCTTTTTTGGGAACAAACTTTTGGGAACACTCTTTTTTGGGAACAAACTTTTGGGAACATACTTTTGGGAACATACTTTTGGGAACACACTTTTTTGGGAATTCACATTTGGGAACAAACTTTTGGGAACACACTTTTGGGAAAAACCTTTTGGGAACACACTTTTTTTGGGAACACATTTTTTTTGGGGACACACTTTTATTGGGAACACAGTTTTGGGAAGACACTTTTTTTAGGAACACACTTTTTAGGGAACACACTTTTTTTGTGAACACACTTTTGGGAACACACTTTTTTTGGGAACACTTTTGGGAACAAACATTTTTGGAACACTTTTGGAAACTTACTTTTTTTGGGAACACACTTTAGGGAACACACTTTTTTTGGGAACACTTTTGGGAACAAACATTTTTGGAACACTTTTGGAAACTTACTTTTTTTGGGAACACACTTTAGGGAACACTTTTTTTGGGAACACACTTTTGGGAACACACTTTTGGGAACACAATTTTTAGGGGAACACACTTTTGGGAACACACTTTTTTTGGGAACACACTTTTGGGAACACACTTTTGGGAACACACTTTTTTGGGTACACACGTTTGGGTACACACTTTTTTTGGGTATGCAGTGTTAGGAACACATTTTTGGGAACACACTTTTTTGGGTAACATACTTTTGGGAACACACTTTTGGGAACACACTTTTTTTGGGAATATACCTTTTTTGGGAACACATATTTGGGAACACACTTTTGGGAACACAATTTTTGGGGAACACACTTTTGGGAACACACTTTTTTGGGAACACACGTTTGGGAACTCATTTTTGGGGAACACAGTTTTGGGAACACAGTTTTGGGAACCCACATTTTTGGGTAACACAGTTTTGGGAACACACTTTTGGGAACACACTTTTGGGAACACTCTTTTTTGGGAACAAACTTTTGGGAACATACTTTTGGGAACACACTTTTTTGGGAACTCACATTTGAGAACAAACTTTTGGGAACACACTTTTGGGATCACACTTTTTTTGGGAACACACTTTTTTAGGGAGCGCACTGATGGGAACACACTTTTTTGGGAACACACTTTTGGGAACACACTTTTGGGAACACACTTTTGGGAGCACCCTTTTGGGAACACGCTTTTTTTGGGAACACCTTTTTTGTGAACCCACTTTTGGGAACACACTTTTGGGAACACACTTTTTTGGGGAATATACTTTTTTTGGGAACACATATTTGGGAACACACTTTTGGGAACACAATTTTTGGGGAACACACTTTTGGGAACACACTTTTTTGGGAACACACGTTTGGGAACTCCTTTTTGGGAACACAGTTTTGGGAACACAGTTTTGGGAACACACATTTTTGGTTAACACACATTTTTGAACACACGTTTGGGAACACACATTTTTGGGAACACTTTTGGAAACACACTTTTGGGAACACACGTTTGGGTACACACTTTTTTGGGTATACAGTGTTAGGAACACATTTTTGGGAACACACTTTTTTGGGTAACACACTTTTGGGAACACACTTTTTTGGGAACTCACATTTGGGAACACACTTTTTTGGGTAACACACTTTTGGGAACACACATTTTTTGGGAATATACTTTTTTTGGGAACACACTTTTTTTGGGAACAATCTTTTTTTGGGATCACACTTTTGGGAACATACTTTTGGGAACACAATTTTTGGGAACACACTTTTGGGAACACACTTTTGGGAACACACCTTTGGGAACACACTTTGTTTGGGAACACACTTTTGGGAACACACTTTTGGGAACACCCTTTTGGGAACACACTTTTTTAGGAACACGTCTGGGAACACACTTTTTTGGGGAACACAGTTTTGGGAACACAGTTTTGGGAACACACATTTTTGGGTAACACACTTTTGGGAACACACTTTTGGGAACACAATTTTTGGGAACAAACATTTGCGAACACAATTTTGGGAACACAATTTTTGGGAACACACTTTTGGGAACACACTTTTTTGGGAACTCAAATTTGGGAACACACTTTTGGGAACACACTTTTGGGAAAAACCTTTTGGGAACACACTTTCTTTGGGAACACATTTTTTTTGGGGACACACTTTTATTGGGAACACAGTTTTGGGAAGACACTTTTTTTAGGAACACACTTTTTAGGGAACACACTTTTTTTGTGAACACACTTTTGGGAACACACTTTTTTGGGAACTCAAATTTGGGAACACACTTTTGGGAACACACTTTTGGGAAAAACCTTTTGGGAACACACTTTCTTTGGGAACACATTTTTTTTGGGGACACACTTTTATTGGGAACACAGTTTTGGGAAGACACTTTTTTTAGGAACACACTTTTTAGGGAACACACTTTTTTTGTGAACACACTTTTGGGAACACACTTTTTTTGGGAACACTTTTGGGAACAAACATTTTTGGAACACTTTTGGAAACTTACTTTTTTTGGGAACACACTTTAGGGAACACTTTTTTTGGGAACACACTTTTGGGAACACACTTTTGGGAACACAATTTTTAGGGGAACACACTTTTGGGAACACACTTTTTTTGGGAACACACTTTTGGGAACATACTTTTGGGAACACACTTTTTTGGGTACACACGTTTGGGTACACCCTTTTTTTGGGTATGCAGTGTTAGAAACACATTTTTGGGAACACACTTTTTTGGGTAACATACTTTTGGGAACACACTTTTGGGAACATACTTTTGGGAACACACTTTTTTGGGAACACAGGTCTGGGAACACACTTTTTTTGGGAACACAGTTTTGGGAACACAGTTTTGGGAACACACATTTTTGGGTAACACACTTTTGGGAACACACTTTTGGGAACACACTTTTGGGAACACTCATTTTTGGGAACAAACTTTTGGGAACATACTTTTGGGAACACACTTTTTTGGGAACTCACATTTGAGAACATACTTTTGGGAACACACTTTTGGGAAAAACCTTTTGGGAACACAATTTTTTAGGGAACACACAGTTTTTGGGGACACACTTTTATTAGGAACACAGTTTTGCGAAGACACTTTTTTTGGAACACATATTTTAGGGAACACACTTTTTTTGGGAACACACTTTTGGGAACAAACATTTTTGGAACACTTTTGGAAACTTACTTTTTTTGGGAACACACTTTAGGGAACACTTTTTTTGGGAACCCACATTTTTGGGTAACACAGTTTTGGGAACACACTTTTGGGAACACACTTTTGGGAACACTCTTTTTTGGGAACAAACTTTTGGGAACATACTTTTGGGAACACACTTTTTTGGGAACTCACATTTGAGAACAAACTTTTGGGAACACACTTTTGGGATCACACTTTTTTTGGGAACACACTTTTTTAGGGAGCGCACTGATGGGAACACACTTTTTTGGGAACACACTTTTGGGAACACACTTTTGGGAACACACTTTTGGGAGCACCCTTTTGGGAACACGCTTTTTTTGGGAACACCTTTTTTGTGAACCCACTTTTGGGAACACACTTTTGGGAACACACTTTTTTGGGGAATATACTTTTTTTGGGAACACATATTTGGGAACACACTTTTGGGAACACAATTTTTGGGGAACACACTTTTGGGAACACACTTTTTTGGGAACACACGTTTGGGAACTCCTTTTTGGGAACACAGTTTTGGGAACACAGTTTTGGGAACACACATTTTTGGTTAACACACATTTTTGAACACACGTTTGGGAACACACATTTTTGGGAACACTTTTGGAAACACACTTTTGGGAACACACGTTTGGGTACACACTTTTTTGGGTATACAGTGTTAGGAACACATTTTTGGGAACACACTTTTTTGGGTAACACACTTTTGGGAACACACTTTTTTGGGAACTCACATTTGGGAACACACTTTTTTGGGTAACACACTTTTGGGAACACACATTTTTTGGGAATATACTTTTTTTGGGAACACACTTTTTTTGGGAACAATCTTTTTTTGGGATCACACTTTTGGGAACATACTTTTGGGAACACAATTTTTGGGAACACACTTTTGGGAACACACTTTTGGGAACACACCTTTGGGAACACACTTTGTTTGGGAACACACTTTTGGGAACACACTTTTGGGAACACCCTTTTGGGAACACACTTTTTTAGGAACACGTCTGGGAACACACTTTTTTGGGGAACACAGTTTTGGGAACACAGTTTTGGGAACACACATTTTTGGGTAACACACTTTTGGGAACACACTTTTGGGAACACAATTTTTGGGAACAAACATTTGCGAACACAATTTTGGGAACACAATTTTTGGGAACACACTTTTGGGAACACACTTTTTTGGGAACTCAAATTTGGGAACACACTTTTGGGAACACACTTTTGGGAAAAACCTTTTGGGAACACACTTTCTTTGGGAACACATTTTTTTTGGGGACACACTTTTATTGGGAACACAGTTTTGGGAAGACACTTTTTTTAGGAACACACTTTTTAGGGAACACACTTTTTTTGTGAACACACTTTTGGGAACACACTTTTTTGGGAACTCAAATTTGGGAACACACTTTTGGGAACACACTTTTGGGAAAAACCTTTTGGGAACACACTTTCTTTGGGAACACATTTTTTTTGGGGACACACTTTTATTGGGAACACAGTTTTGGGAAGACACTTTTTTTAGGAACACACTTTTTAGGGAACACACTTTTTTTGTGAACACACTTTTGGGAACACACTTTTTTTGGGAACACTTTTGGGAACAAACATTTTTGGAACACTTTTGGAAACTTACTTTTTTTGGGAACACACTTTAGGGAACACTTTTTTTGGGAACACACTTTTGGGAACACACTTTTGGGAACACAATTTTTAGGGGAACACACTTTTGGGAACACACTTTTTTTGGGAACACACTTTTGGGAACATACTTTTGGGAACACACTTTTTTGGGTACACACGTTTGGGTACACCCTTTTTTTGGGTATGCAGTGTTAGAAACACATTTTTGGGAACACACTTTTTTGGGTAACATACTTTTGGGAACACACTTTTGGGAACATACTTTTGGGAACACACTTTTTTGGGAACACAGGTCTGGGAACACACTTTTTTTGGGAACACAGTTTTGGGAACACAGTTTTGGGAACACACATTTTTGGGTAACACACTTTTGGGAACACACTTTTGGGAACACACTTTTGGGAACACTCATTTTTGGGAACAAACTTTTGGGAACATACTTTTGGGAACACACTTTTTTGGGAACTCACATTTGAGAACATACTTTTGGGAACACACTTTTGGGAAAAACCTTTTGGGAACACAATTTTTTAGGGAACACACAGTTTTTGGGGACACACTTTTATTAGGAACACAGTTTTGCGAAGACACTTTTTTTGGAACACATATTTTAGGGAACACACTTTTTTTGGGAACACACTTTTGGGAACAAACATTTTTGGAACACTTTTGGAAACGTACTTTTTTTGGGAACACACTTTTAAGAACATATTTTTTTTGGGAACACACTTTAGGGAACAAACTTTTTTTGGGAACACACTTTTGGGAATACAATTTTTGGGGAACACACTTTTGTGAACACACTTTTTTTGGGAGCACACTTTTGGGAACACACTTTTGGGAACACACTTTTATGGGAACACACGTTTGGGTACACAGTTTTTTTGGGTATACAGTTTTAGGAACACATTTTTGGGAACACACTTTTTTCGATAACACACTTTTGGGAACACACTTTTTTGGGAACTCACATTTGGGAACAAACTTTTGGGAACACACTTTTGGGAACACACCTTTTTTGGGAATACACTTTTTTTGGGAGCGCACTGATGGGAACACACTTTTTTGGAACACACTTTTGGGAGCACCCTTTTGGGAACACGCTTTTTTGTGAACACTTTTTTTGTGAACACACTTTTGGGAACACACTTTTTTGGGAACACAATTTGTTTGGGAACACACTTTTGGGAACACACTTTTTTGGGAATACACGTTTGGGAACTCATTTTTGGGGAACACAGTTTTGGGAACACAGTTTTGGGAACACACATTTTTGGGTAACACACTTTTGGGAACACTCTTTTTTGGGAACAAACTTTTGGGAACATACTTTTGGGAACATACTTTTGGGAACACACTTTTTTGGGAATTCACATTTGGGAACAAACTTTTGGGAACACACTTTTGGGAAAAACCTTTTGGGAACACACTTTTTTTGGGGGGACACTTTTATTAGGAACACAGTTTTGGGAACACACTTTTTTTGTGAACACACTTTTGGGAACACACTTTTTTTGGGAACACACTTTTGGGACCAACATTTTTGGAACACTTTTGGAAACGTACTTTTTTTGGGAACACACTTTTGGGAACATATTTTTTTGGGAACACACTTTAGGGAACACACTTTTTTTGGGAACACACTTTTGGGAACACAATTTTTGGGGAACACACTTTTGTGAACACACTTTTTTTGGGAACACACGTTTGGGAACACACTTTTGTGAACACACTTTTATGGGAACACACGTTTCGGTACACACTTTTTTGGGGTATACAGTTTTAGGAACACATTTTTGGGAACACACTTTTTTCGATAACACACTTTTGGGAACACACTTTTTTGGGAACTCACATTTGGGAACAAACTTTTGGGAACACACTTTTGGGAACACACATTTTTGGGTAACACACTTTTGGGAACACACTTTTGGGAACAAACATTTTTGGAACACTTTTGGAAACGTACTTTTTTTGGGAACACACTTTTGGGAACATATTTTTTTGGGAACACACTTTAGGGAACACACTTTTTTTGGGAACACACTTTTGGGAACACAATTTTTGGGGAACACACTTTTGTGAACACACTTTTTTTGGGAACACACTTTTGGGAACACACTTTTGTGAACACACTTTTATGGGAACACACGTTTGGGTACACACTTTTTTGGGGTATACAGTTTTAGGAACACATTTTTGGGAACACACTTTTTTCGATAACACACTTTTGGGAACACACTTTTTTGGGAACTCACATTTGGGAACAAACTTTTGGGAACACACTTTTGGGAACACACTTTTTTTGGGAATACACTTTTTTTGGGAGCGCACTGATGGGAACACACTTTTGGGAACACACTTTTTTGGGAACACAATTTGTTTGGGAACACACTTTTGGGAACACACGTTTTTGGGAATACACGTTTGGGAACTCATTTTTGGGGAACACAGTTTTGGGAACACAGTTTTGGGAACATACATTTTTGGGTAACACACTTTTGGGAACACACTTTTGGGAACACTCTTTTTTGGGAACAAACTTTTGGGAACACTCTTTTTTGGGAACAAACTTTTGGGAACATACTTTTGGGAACATACTTTTGGGAACACACTTTTTTGGGAATTCACATTTGGGAACAAACTTTTGGGAACACACTTTTGGGAAAAACCTTTTGGGAACACACTTTTTTTGGGAACACATTTTTTTTGGGGACACACTTTTATTGGGAACACAGTTTTGGGAAGACACTTTTTTTGGAACACACTTTTTATCGAACACACTTTTTTTGTGAACAAACTTTTGGGAACACACTTTTTTTGGGAACACGCTTTTGGGAACAAACATTTTTGGAACACTTTTGGAAACGTACTTTATTTGGGAACACACTTTGGGGAACATACTTTTGGGAAGACCCTTTTGGGAACACACTTTTTTGGGTAACACACTTTTGGGAACACACTTTTGGGAACACTCTTTTTTGTGGAACAAACTTTTGGGAACACACTTTTTTGGGAACACACGTTTGTGAACACACTTTTTTGGGGTTTACTGTTTTAGGAAAACAGTTTTGGAAACACACTTTTTTGGGTAACACACTTTTGGGAACACACTTTTGGGAACACTCTTTTTTGTGGAACAAACTTTTGGGAACACACTTTTTTTGGGAATATACTTTTTTTGGGAACACACTTTTTTTGGGAACAATCTTTTTTTGGGAACACACTTTTTTTGGGAACACACTTTTTTTGGGAACACACTTTTGGGAACACACTTTTGGGAACACACCTTTGGGAACACACTTTGTTTGGGAACAAACTTTTGGGAACACACTTTTGGGAACACACTTTTGGGAACATACTTTTTTGGGAACACACCTCTGGGAACACACTTTTTTTGGGAACACAGTTTTGGGAACACAGTTTTGGGAACACACATTTTTGGGTAACACACTTTTGGGAACACACTTTTGGGAACACTCTTTTTTGGGAACAAACTTTTGGGAACATACTTTTGGGAACACACTTTTTTGGGAACTCACATTTGGGAACACACTTTTGGGAAAAACCTTTTGGGAACACACTTTTTTTGGGAACACACTTTTTTTGGGGACACATTTTTATTGCGAAAACAGTTTTGGGAAGACACTTTTTTTGGAACACACTTTTTAGGGAACACACTTTTTTGTGAACACACTTTTGGGAACACACTTTTTTGGGAACACACGTTTGGGAACACACTTTTTTGGGGTTTACAGTTTTAGGAACACACTTTTTTGGGGAACACACGTTTGGGAACAAACTTTTGGGAACATACTTTTGGGAACACACTTTTTTGGGAACTCACATTTGGGAACACACTTTTGGGAAAAACCTTTTCGGAACACACTTTTTTTGGAACACACTTTTTTTGGGGACACATTTTTATTGCGAAAACAGTTTTGGGAAGACACTTTTTTTGGAACACACTTTTTAGGGAACACACTTTTTTGTGAACACACTTTTGGGAACACACTTTTTTGGGTAACACACTTTTGGGAACACACTTTTGGGAACACTCTTTTTTGTGGAACAAACTTTTGGGAACACACTTTTTTTGGGAATATACTTTTTTTGGGAACACACTTTTTTTGGGAACAATCTTTTTTTGGGAACACACTTTTTTTGGGAACACACTTTTTTTGGGAACACACTTTTGGGAACACACTTTTGGGAACACTCTTTTTTGGGAACAAACTTTTGGGAACATACTTTTGGGAACACACTTTTTTGGGAACTCACATTTGGGAACACACTTTTGGGAAAAACCTTTTGGGAACACACTTTTTTTGGGAACACACTTTTTTTGGGGACACATTTTTATTGCGAAAACAGTTTTGGGAAGACACTTTTTTTGGAACACACTTTTTAGGGAACACACTTTTTTGTGAACACACTTTTGGGAACACACTTTTTTGGGAACACACGTTTGGGAACACACTTTTTTGGGGTTTACAGTTTTAGGAACACACTTTTTGGGGGAACACACGTTTGGGAACAAACTTTTGGGAACATACTTTTGGGAACACACTTTTTTGGGAACTCACATTTGGGAACACACTTTTGGGAAAAACCTTTTCGGGAACACACTTTTTTTGGGAACACACTTTTTTTGGGGACACATTTTTATTGCGAAAACAGTTTTGGGAAGACACTTTTTTTGGAACACACTTTTTAGGGAACACACTTTTTTGTGAACACACTTTTGGGAACACACTTTTTTGGGAACACACGTTTGGGAACACACTTTTTTGGGGTTTACAGTTTTAGGAACACACTTTTTTGGGTAACACACTTTTGGGAACACATTTTTTTTGGGGACAGACTTTTATTGGGAACACACTTTTGGGAACACACTTTTTTGGGGTTTACAGTATTAGGAACACACATTTTTGGGGAACACACGTTTGGGAACTCATTTTTGGGGAACACAGTTTTGGGAACACACATTTTTTGGGAACAAACTTTTGGGAACACACTTTTTAAAAAATATAATTTTTGGGAACACACATTTGGGAAGACACTTTTTTTGGGAACAAACTTTATTTGGGAACACACATTTTTTGGGAACACACTTTTGGGAACATACTTTTGGGAAGACCCTTTTGGGAACACACTTTTTTTGGGAACACACGTTTGGGAACACAATTTTTTCGGGTTTACAGTTTTAGGAACACATTTTTGGGAACACACTTTTTTGGGTAACACACTTTTGGGAACACACTTTTGGGAACACCCTTTTGGGAACACACTTTTTTAGGAACACGTCTGGGAACACACTTTTTTGGGGAACACAGTTTTGGGAACACAGTTTTGGGAACACACATTTTTGGGTAACACACTTTTGGGAACACACTTTTGGGAACACAATTTTTGGGAACAAACTTTTGGGAACACACTTTTGGGAACACAATTTTTGGGAACACACTTTTGGGAACACACTTTTGGGAACACACTTTTTTGGGAACTCAAATTTGGGAACACACTTTTGGGAACACACTTTTGGGAAAAACCTTTTGGGAACACACTTTCTTTGGGAACACATTTTTTTTGGGGACACACTTTTATTGGGAACACAGTTTTGGGAAGACACTTTTTTTAGGAACACACTTTTTAGGGAACACACTTTTTTTGTGAACACACTTTTGGGAACACACTTTTTTTGGGAACACACTTTTGGGAACAAACATTTTTGGAACACTTTTGGAAACTTACTTTTTTGGGAACACACTTTAGGGAACACTTTTTTTGGGAACACACTTTTGGGAACACACTTTTGGGAACACAATTTTTAGGGGAACACACTTTTGGGAACACTTTTTTTGGGAACACACTTTTTTTGGGGACACATTTTTATTGCGAAAACAGTTTTGGGAAGACACTTTTTTTGGAACACACTTTTTAGGGAACACACTTTTTTGTGAACACACTTTTGGGAACACACTTTTTTGGGAACACACGTTTGGGAACACACTTTTTTGGGGTTTACAGTTTTAGGAACACACTTTTTTGGGTAACACACTTTTGGGAACACATTTTTTTTGGGGGCAGACTTTTATTGGGAACACACTTTTGGGAACACACTTTTTTGGGGTTTACAGTATTAGGAACACACATTTTTGGGGAACACACGTTTGGGAACTCATTTTTGGGGAACACAGTTTTGGGAACACACATTTTTTGGGAACAAACTTTTGGGAACACACTTTTTAAAAAATATAATTTTTGGGAACACACATTTGGGAAGACACTTTTTTTGGGAACAAACTTTATTTGGGAACACACATTTTTTGGGAACACACTTTTGGGAACATACTTTTGGGAAGACCCTTTTGGGAACACACTTTTTTTGGGAACACACGTTTGGGAACACAATTTTTTCGGGTTTACAGTTTTAGGAACACATTTTTGGGAACACACTTTTTTGGGTAACACACTTTCGGGAACACACTTTTGGGAACACCCTTTTGGGAACACACTTTTTTAGGAACACGTCTGGGAACACACTTTTTTGGGGAACACAGTTTTGGGAACACAGTTTTGGGAACACACATTTTTGGGTAACACACTTTTGGGAACACACTTTTGGGAACACAATTTTTGGGAACAAACTTTTGGGAACACACTTTTGGGAACACAATTTTTGGGAACACACTTTTGGGAACACACTTTTGGGAACACACTTTTTTGGGAACTCAAATTTGGGAACACACTTTTGGGAACACACTTTTGGGAAAAACCTTTTGGGAACACACTTTCTTTGGGAACACATTTTTTTTGGGGACACACTTTTATTGGGAACACAGTTTTGGGAAGACACTTTTTTTAGGAACACACTCTTTAGGGAACACAATTTTTTTGTGAACACACTTTTGGGAACACACTTTTTTTGGGAACAAACTTTTGGGAACAAACATTTTTGGAACACTTTTGGAAACTTACTTTTTTGGGAACACACTTTAGGGAACACTTTTTTTGGGAACACACTTTTGGGAACACACTTTTGGGAACACAATTTTTAGGGGAACACACTTTTGGGAACACACTTTTTTTGGGAACACACTTTTGGGAACACACTTTTGGGAACACACTTTTTTGGGTACACACGTTTGGGTACACACTTTTTTTGGGTATGCAGTGTTAGGAACACATTTTTGGGAACACACTTTTTTGGGTAACATACTTTTGGGAACACACTTTTGGGAACACACTTTTTTTGGGAATATACCTTTTTTGGGAACACATATTTGGGAACACACTTTTGGGAACACAATTTTTGGGGAACACACTTTTGAGAACACACTTTTTTGGGAACACACGTTTGGGAACTCATTTTTGGGGAACACAGTTTTGGGAACACAGTTTTGGGAACACACATTTTTGGGTAACACAGTTTTGGGAACACACTTTTGGGAACACACTTTTGGGAACACTCTTTTTTGGGAACAAACTTTTGGGAACATACCTTTGGGAACACACTTTTTTGGGAACTCACATTTGAGAACAAACTTTTGGGAACACACTTTTGGGATCACACTTTTTTTGGGAACACACTTTTTTTGGGAGCGCACTGATGGGAACACACTTTTTTGGGAACACACTTTTGGGAACACACTTTTGGGAACACACTTTTGGGAGAACCCTTTTGGGAACACGCTTTTTTTGGGAACACCTTTTTTGTGAACACACTTTTGGGAACACACTTTTGGGAACACACTTTTTTTGGGAATATACTTTTTTTGGGAACACATATTTGGGAACACACTTTTGGGAACACAATTTTTGGGGAACACACTTTTGGGAACACACTTTTTTGGGAACACACGTTTGGGAACTCCTTTTTGGGGAACACAGTTTTGAGAACACAGTTTTGGGAACACACTTTTTTGGGTACACACGTTTGGGTACACACTTTTTTTGGGTATGCAGTGTTAGGAACACATTTTTGGGAACACACTTTTTTGGGTAACATACTTTTGGGAACACACTTTTGGGAACACACTTTTTTTGGGAATATACCTTTTTTGGGAACACATATTTGGGAACACACTTTTGGGAACACAATTTTTGGGGAACACACTTTTGAGAACACACTTTTTTGGGAACACACGTTTGGGAACTCATTTTTGGGGAACACAGTTTTGGGAACACAGTTTTGGGAACACACATTTTTGGGTAACACAGTTTTGGGAACACACTTTTGGGAACACACTTTTGGGAACACTCTTTTTTGGGAACAAACTTTTGGGAACATACTTTTGGGAACACACTTTTTTGGGAACTCACATTTGAGAACAAACTTTTGGGAACACACTTTTGGGATCACACTTTTTTTGGGAACACACTTTTTTTGGGAGCGCACTGATGGGAACACACTTTTTTGGGAACACACTTTTGGGAACACACTTTTGGGAACACACTTTTGGGAGAACCCTTTTGGGAACACGCTTTTTTTGGGAACAGCTTTTTTGTGAACACACTTTTGGGAACACACTTTTGGGAACACACTTTTTTTGGGAATATACTTTTTTTGGGAACACATATTTGGGAACACACTTTTGGGAACACAATTTTTGGGGAACACACTTTTGGGAACACACTTTTTTGGGAACACACGTTTGGGAACTCCTTTTTGGGGAACACAGTTTTGAGAACACAGTTTTGGGAACACACATTTTTGGGTAACACACTTTTGGGAACACACTTTTGGGAACACACATTTTTGGGAACACTTTTGGAAACACACTTTTGGGAACACACGTTTGGGTACACACTTTTTTGGGTATACAGTGTTAGGAACACATTTTTGGGAACACACTTTTTTGGGTAACACACTTTTGGGAACACACTTTTTTGGGAACTCACATTTGGGAACAAACTTTTGGGAACACACTTTTGGGAACACACTTTTTTTGGGACACACTTTTTTTGGGAGCGCACTGATGGGAACACACTTTTTTGGGAACACACTTTTGGGAACACAATTTTTGGGGAACACACTTTTGGGAACACACTTTTTTGGGAACACACGTTTGGGAACTCCTTTTTGGGGAACACAGTTTTGGGAACACAGTTTTGGGAACACACATTTTTGGGTAACACACTTTTGGGAACACACTTTTGGGAACACACATTTTTGGGAACACTTTTGGAAACACACTTTTGGGAACACACGTTTGGGTACACACTTTTTTGGGTATACAGTGTTAGGAACACATTTTTGGGAACACACTTTTTTTGCGAGCGCACTGATGGGAACACACTTTTTTGGGAACACACTTTTGGGAACACACTATTTTGGGAACACAATTTTTTTGGGAACACACTTTTGGGAACACACTTTTTTGGGAACACACGTTTGGGAACTCATTTTTGGGGAACACAGTTGTGGGAACACAGTTTTGGTAACACATTTTTGGGTACACACTTTTGGGAACAAACTTTTGGGAACACACTTTTGGGAACACACTTTTTTGGGAACAAACTTTTGGGAACATACTTTTGGGAACACACTTTTTTTGGGAACACACTTTTGGGAACAAACTTTTTTGGGAACACACTTTTGGAAACGTACTTTTTTTGGGAACACACTTTTGGGAAAATACTTTTTTTGGGAACACACTTTTGGGAACATACTTTTTTGGCAACACACTTTAGGGAACACACTTTTTTGGGAACACTCTTTTGGAAACACACTTTTTTGGAACACACTTTTGCGAACACACTTTTGCGAACACAATGTTTGGGAACATATTTTCGCGAACACAATGTTTGGGAACAAACATTTTTTTGGGAACACACTTTTTTTGGGAACACATTTTTTTGGGAACACATTTTTGGGAACAATCTTTTGTGAACACACTTTTTTTTGTCAACACACTTTTGGGAACACACTTTTGGTAACACATTTTTTGGAAACAATTTTTTTGTGAACACACTTTTTTTGGGAGCGCACTGATGGGAACACACTTTTTTGGGAACACACTTTTGGGAACACACTTTTTTGGGAACACAATTTTTTTGGGAACACACTTTTGGGAACACACTTTTTTGGGAACACACGTTTGGGAACTCATTTTTGGGGAACACAGTTGTGGGAAGAAATAAGGTCGAAAGGTGGATAAGTCACCTGGCCCAGATGGACTTCACCCCAAAGTTTTGAAAGAGGTAGGTATTGAGATTGTGGAGGCATTATTAGTGAACTTTCAAGAATTACTGGAGTCAGGAATGGTTTCAAAGGACTGGAAAATCACAAATGTTACCACCATTTAAGAAGGGAGCGAGGCAAAATAAAATAAATTATAGGCTAACTTCTGTGGTTAGTAAAATGTTACAGTCCATTATTAAGGATAAGGTTTGGGTACTTGGGGTACTAATAAAATAGGCCGAAGTTAAAGTCAGCATGGTTTTGTTGAATGGAGATCTTGCCTGACAAATCTGTTGGCGTTTTTTTGATGAGGTAACAAGCCGGATAGACTTTTTCACCCAGAGAGTTGTAAATGGAATTCTCTGCCACAGAGGGCAGTGGAGTCCAAATCACTGGATGAATTTAAGAAAGTTAGATCGAGCTCTGGGGGCTGGTGGAATCAAGGGATATGGGGAGAAGTTGGGCACAAGTTACTGATTGTGGATGATCAGCCAGGATCACAATGAATGGCGGTGCTGGCTTGAAGGGCCAAATGGCCTCCTCCTGCACCTATTTTCTATGGTTCTATAACAGGTAGAGCAAAGTGAAAATTACCAGCAAAAATAATATTCTGTCATTGCATTACAGTTAAAGAAAGTTGTGATAAACCAGTGCAAGGGCTGCAATCAGGTGGGGAAGGAAATGGGGACAAAACCCTAGTTTGTGGGAGGACTATTCAATGGTCTAATAACAGCGGGGAATAAACTGTTCCTGAATGTGGTGGTACATGGTTTTAAACTTTTTGTTTTCTTCTACCTGATGGGAGAGAGGAGAAGAGGAAATGATCAGGATGAAAATTGTCCTTGAAACAGACACAAATGGCTGGAGTAACTTGGCAGCATCTGTGGAGAAACAGAATAGGTGACGTTTTGGGTTGAGACTCTTCTTCAGTCCTAAGACCAAATTACACTTCAGTCCTAAGACCAAAAGATCTTTGATATATTGGCTGCTTTCCTGAGGCAGAGTGAAGTATAGATGGAGATGATTGAGGGGGGAAGGGTGAGGGGTGAGGCTGGTCTATGAGATGGACTGGGCTACATCCATAACACTCTGCAATGTTTAACAGTCTTGAGCAGGGCAGTTGCAAATGTTACAGATTCTGGAAGATTGAATAATGAACCTTTTGAGGTTCACCACGCTTTAAAAAGACCACCATCATCCCAGTACTCAAGAAATTGAAGGTAGCGTCGACCATCATGAATTATGGCATCTGCAATTTCTTGATTTTATATAGTTCTGTACGTCACACCAACCTCCTACGATCAATGAAAACAGCACCAGCTTCCAACCTCTCCTTATAATTTGATGATTTTTTACTGCACCCTTTCCAACTTAATGACAGCGACCCTCTATGGCTCCGGTTTCAACATACTAGGAGCATGGAGAACCAGCTGGGAACAAACATCGTGACCTCCTCAATTCACTGTCGCACCGCACACCACAGCCCCACCCGGCTCGGACATGCCCCGCAAAGAGTGGGTCGCCCTGAACCGGCTCAGCACAGGGGTCAGCCGGTTCAACGCCAACATGCATCGTTGGGGGTTGCGTCCATCAGCAGCCTGCGTGTGTGGAGCAGACCAGCAAACAGCGCAGCACGTCATTTTCATTGCACTGCCCTCCGTCCCCCCGATGGAGGGGTAGACCTCACGGCCCTTGACAACAGCGCATTGCACTGGCTACAGCGCCTGGAGGGCGTTACATAATTTCTGCTGCCTCAAACGCAAGGAGAAGAAGACATAGCTGAGTGACTTTGGTTTAGTTTAGTTTGGAGAAACAGCACGGAACAGGCCCTTTCGGCCCACCGGGTCCAGGCCGACCAGTGATCCCCACACATTAATCCTATACCCACTAGGGACAATTTTTACATTTACCAAGCCAATTAACCTACAAACCTGTACGTCTCTGGAGTGTGGGACAAAACCGAAGATCTCGGAGAAAACCTACGCAGGTCACGGGGAGAATGTACAAACTCTGTACAGACAGCACCCGCAGTCGGGATCGAACCGGGGTCTCCGGAGCTGCATTCGCTGTAAGGCAGCAACTCTACGCTGCCCCCTAATGAACTAGAACTGATGAAACATGATGTTCATCTCATACTAAATATTCTGATCAATGAAGGTAACTTTGAACAATGCCTTTTTTACCATGCCCATCTATGACACCAGTTTCCGGCCATCCAGTCACCATTTGTGTACTAACCAGTCAGCGGAAAGACAATACATGATAAGGAAATAACGTTTAGTGCAAGGTAAAGTCAGCAAAGTCCGATCAAGGATAGTCCGAGGGTCATCAAAGAGGTAGATAGTAGTTCAGCACTGCTCTCTGGTTGTGGTAGGATAATTCAGTTGCCTGAAAACAGCTGGGAAGAAACTAGCCCTGAATCTGGTGATGTGCGTTTTCACACTTCTGTAACTTCTGCCTGAGGGGAGAGGGGAGAAGAGGGAGTGGCCAGGGTGCGTCTCATCCATGATTATGCTGCTGGCCTTGCCGAGGCAGTGAGAGATATAAATTGAGTAAATGGAAGGGAGGTTGGTTTGTGTGATGGTCTGGGCTGCGTCCACAATTCACTGCAATTGTTTGCGGTCTTGGATGCAAACTAGGGTATATATACTACTTCGCTTCCTGAACTCGATCACTCTCTCCTTTATCTTGCTGACATTGAAAGGTTGGAATGGAATATCTTATTGTCACATGCGACTGGGCACAGTGAAATTCTTTGCTTGCATACCCAATGTATACAAATAGCAGCTACCTATGGCGCTGACAAAGTTACAAAGCACAACGGCTCCTCCTTTCGTCCCCCCCTCCCCCAGGCAGTTCCCCCACGCTGGGTCAGCATTGTCCTTTGTTTCCCCCCCAGGAAAGTATGTTCTCAATCTCCTTCCTGTACTCCGTCTCATCATTATTTGATATCTGGCCCACAATGGTGGTGTGTGCCTATGCACCTCGCTCTTTCCTGCAGCACTCTCTAGGGTCCTACGATTTACTTTGCAAGTCCTACCCTAGTTTAATTTACACTTATCCAAGTTAAATTCCATCTGCTCTTCTTTGGTCCACTTCTGCAGTTGATTATGATCCTGCTGTAATCTTAGCTAATCCCCTTCACTGTCGTCTACACCACCTGTTTTGATGTTATTGGCTAAATTTATAAACCATTGATGTGATATGCAAACTTATAAACTATAAGAGATATGAAAAGAATTGGAGAAAGTGGAGAAATTGGAGATGGCGTTGAGGTAGAATGATCGAGTTAAATAGAGGAGGGGCTGAATGGCCTTCGACTACCTATTTCTTAAGAAGGGGAGTTTATATCATGGGGGTGGACTGGTGGTGTTTTCGACGGGGGGGGGGTGCGTTATCGTCTGTGTTTTCATTCATAAATTCATACGTTCTGGGAACAGTATTAGGCCTTTCAGTCCATCAAGTCTGTCTTAAGTATAAGAAAATAACTGCAGATGCTGGTACAAATCGATTTATTCACAAAATGCTGGAGTAACTCAGCAGGTCAGGCAGCATCTCTGGAGAGAAGGAATGGGTGACGTTTCGGGTCGAGACCCTTCTTCAGACTGATGTCTGTCTTCCTGTCTCCACCTATATCCTTCCTTTGTCCCGCCCCCCTGACATCATTCTGAAGAAGGGTCTCGACCCGAAACGTCACCCATTCCTTCTCTCCCGAGATGTTGCCTGACCTGCTGAGTTACTCCAGCATTTTGTGAATAAATCAATAAGTCTGTCTTAAGTCTACTCGTCCATTCCCTCTCAACCCCATTCTCCTGCCTTCTCCCTGACACCGCACTAATGAGGAATCAATGCAATGTGGGTGCAGATGGGACCGTGCACCAACAATGCGGTCCTGTGTCCGCGGGAGGGTTGCGGGTTGAGGGAATGGGCGGCTTTGTGGGGAATGCTATTCACAAGCAAACATCGGGCCCACCCCCGTGCTCACTCCAACCATTCACTGCCCGGCCCCCGTCTGATGGACGTGGGCTTGGGCCAATTACAGCGCCGCAAAGTTAGTCTGGGCGCCGGGGAAAGTTTGCTGGAGTGGGCGGGCGGGCGGATCCAGGGCGCCCGCAGACCACCGCACTCTCTCTCCCTCACACGGTGGCTTGGAGCCCATGGGTGCAGCCGCGGCCTGTGTGTAGCGCCGGTACTGTCTTTGAAGCGGCGACCCGGTGATGGAGTCGGGCTGAGCCGCGTGTTGCCGCCGTCTTTGTGCCCGCCCGCCCGCCCGCCGGCGGTCGCGGCCCCAGCCCCAGCCCCCCCAGGTCCAGCCTCCCAGCCCCAGGCCGGCAAGGCCTCGCAATGTTCCCGCTCCGCGCCGCCGCCTTGGCCCTCGCTCTGCTCTGCCAGCCCGCTCGACCCGACCTCCATCCTCGCAGCTGCTCAGAGTTGGCCAAACTTCTCAGCCCCCGGGGACATGGTGGCCCCGGGCCCTCCAGGGACCTGGCGGCGGGTAAGTGGTGGGGACCGACCGGGGCAGCGGCTTCCTCCGAGGGGAGCGGCCGGCGGGCGGGCGGGCGGGACAGGGCCCAAATTTCGGTGTCGAGGAACTTCAGCAGCACGATGAGGGAGTCCGTTATCGGCCCGAAGCTTCAGAAGGGAGGAGCAGCGGTAACTCGGGAGAGGCTCGGCGGAATTTAAAGAGGATAGGCCGGAGGGGTGAGGGGCGACATTGCTTCCTCCTGGAGGGGTGAGGGGCGACATTGCTTCCTCCTGGAGGGGTGAGGGGCGATATTGCTGCAGCCTCCTGGAAGATGCCGTGTATTCAAGTTGTGAAGCAGTTTAGCTTCAGCATGTCCAGGTGGTTCTTTCTCCCAGTGTGACAGGCAGCTTCCCCTTTCACCCCGCCCCAGCTGAGTGCTGCAATTACAGGCCGATCATCAGTTGGCGAAAAATAAATATTGTAAAAAATGTTTTAATCCTGAATTCCAATGGGTGTTTCCAGTTGTAGAACTTTTGGTTATTGCGCTGACGCACAGGATGATTAAGCACAGATTTTAGAATTCTAGCTATATTCACCACACGGAACATAGAGGGATTGTTTGCAGTGAATTCATGCAACTCGGCTCTGAGGCTTCTGAAGGGTCCCGACTCGAAACATCGTCTATCCATTCTCTCTAGAGATGTAGCCAGATTCGTAGAGTTCCTCCAGCACTTTGTGTTTCCTGCCATTTCTTGTGTGTTTCAGTATATTTACTCAGCTTAATTTGTGAGTATATCTGCATGTGCCTTACTCTGCTTGTATATGTCTTTTTTGTGTTTAGAACATAAAACTTAGGGAATAGGGCACAGAGTGCTGGAGTAACTAAGTAGGTGAGGCAACATCTCTCTGAAAATGGATAGGAGATGTTGGGCCCCTTCTTCAGATTGATTGTGTGTGTGAGGGGGGGGTTGGAGTACTGGAAGCAAGGACAAATCAGGCCAACAAAACCTAGGACAAATCAGGACCGGCAACAGATGACCTCAGGCAGGGAGGTTCCCGAGACGCTGATTGTTGGGAAGAGCGAGGGGAGGGGGCTGTTTATAGAAGTTGCCTAAAATTAGAGAATTCAATGTTCATACATCTGGGTTGTAAGCCACCCAAGCGAAATATGAGGTGCTGTTGCTCCAATTTGTTTGTGGCCTCTGTGGCAATGGAGTAGGCCCAGGACAGAAAGGTCCGAATGGGAAGGGGAGGTGAACTGGTTAGCAACCGGGAGATCCAGTAAGCCCTGGCAGACCGAGCAAAGTGTTCAGCGAAACAAGTTTCCAAATTTATGCTTGGTCTCGCCGATGTATAGGAGCCTACATCAGGAACACTGGATGCAGTAGATGAGTTTAGAGAAGGTGCAAGTGAACCTCTGTCTCACCTGGTTGGACTGTCGGGGTCTCTGGATGGCGTTGAAGGACACCTCCTGCACTTGCAGGGTAAACTATGTGGGAATGGGGTGGTTTGGGTGGGAAAGGATGAGTGAACCAAGGAACTGCGGAGGGTGTGATCTTTGCAGAAGATGTGGGATTATATTGGAGGTGACAGAAATGTCAGAAGATGATGTGTTGTATACAGAGGCTGGTGGGGTGTAAGGTGCGGACCAGGGGAACTCTATCCTTGTTGCAGCTGGTGGGAGGGGGAGCTAGAGCAGAACTGGGGGACACAGAGGAGGACATCTCGGCTGTCCCTGCATGGGAAAACTCACCTTGGCAGCAGATGCGACTGAGGTGGAAGAATTAACAGTAGGGGACCGCTTCTTTGCAAGAAGCAGGGTGTGAAGACGTTTAGTCCAGATAACTGTGGGAGTTGGTAGGTTTGTAGCAGACGTCAGTTGATGGTCTGTCTCCTGTGATCGAGACGGTGAGATCAAGAAATGGGCGAGAGGTATCAGATATAGTCCATGTGAATTTGAAGGCAGGTGGTAAGTTAATGGTGAAGTTAATGAAGTCCATGAGTTCTGCATGGGTGCAGGAGTTAGCTCCGATGCAGTGATTGATGTAGTGGAGAAAGAGTTCGGTGATAGGGCCGGTGTATGCCTGGGACAAGGACTGTTTAACGTAACCATCAAAAGGCAGGCATAGACACAAAATTGTGTTTTCGTGGCACAGCTGTAGAGTTGTTGCCTTACAGCGATTGCAGCGCCGGAGACCCGAGTTCGATCCGGACTACGGGTGCTGTCTATTCGGAGTTTGTATGTTCTGCCCATGACTGCGTGAGTTTTCTCTGAGACCTTCGGTTTCCTCCCAAACTCTAAAGACGTACAGGTTTGTAGGTTAATTGGCTTGGTGTAAGTGTAAATTGTCCTTAGTGTGTGTAGGATAGTGTTAATGTGCGGGGATTGCTGGTCGGCGCGGACTCATCTGTAAACTAAAGTAAACTAAACTAAAAAAGCTGGAGTAACTCAGGCAGGGTCAGGCAGCATCTCTGGAGAAAGGTTTGAAGAAGAATCTCAGCCCGAACGTCAACTATTCCTTTTCTCCCGTTATACCGACTTTTTGTGTCTATTTTCGGTTTAAACCAGCATCTGCAGTTCCTCCCTACACAAAAGGCAGGCATAGCTGGGGCCCATGCAAGTGCCCATGGCTACACTGTTAACTTGAATAAAGTGAAAGGAGTCAAAAGAGAAGTTATTGAGGATGAAGACAAGTGCCTTTTTGTTCTTCCCCACCTCTTCCAGCTTGCTTACAGCCTCCCACTGCTCCACAATCAGGCTGGAGAAGTAAACCAGTATCTGCAGTTCCTTGTTTTTACATTTTAAAGCAGTTAGATGTGTCTTGAGCCATGTCTTTCTGGACATTTTACCTGTCCTTTCATGTCCTCTGTGACTGCTAGTGAATTAGACAAATAGTACAACCTGTGGACATGTAGTGCTTCACACATCGAATGGTGTATGTGAATCTAGCCAGTGGAGTATTTGTTAGGGCATAGATTTTTCAAATTCTGAGAATGTTAAGCAAAGAAAAAGAACCTTTTAATGATTACAAATATTGTGGGGTTTTGTTTTGAAAACAAATTTTTGGCATTTGTTGAGGTAATATTTATGGACAGATCTGCTTGCAGTTTTGTATTTGCCCAGATGAGTTCAAACATGCTTAATCAGAACTTTCCATCTTAACACTCACCAACTTAAATTGTTTATCCTTTGCTGGCTAAATGAAATGCTGGCAAATGTAATTAAACCACAGCTATTTTCTCTTATCTATTTCATCTTTTCTCTGTTGTGCCTCTTTTTAGACCTGTTGCTTTTATTTCTTGTTTTGAATGGCCAAAAAGGTTACATTCTCCCCATGAACAAAGGACCTGGCTATTTTGCTCGAGTTGTTGAGGGATCACCAAAGCCTTCTTCATTTGCAGTGTAATTCCGCAGCGCTTTCAACAATATCACAAATGCATGACTGAATAGCAGAAAAATGCAGAATGTTGAGAGCATTGAACTGTGTCTCAGCACCTCAGGGCTGTATGCTTATTCTGCTTTACTCTCCATGACAGCGTGGCTAAGCACAGTTCCAATGCCATCTACAAATTTGCTGACAACACCACTGCTGTTGGCTGAATCAGCGAGGTGATGAGTTAGTGCACAGGAGAGAGATAGAACACCTGTAAATGTAAATTATAAATGTAAATTGTTTATTAGTGTGTGTAGGATAGTGTGAATGTGTGGGGATCGCCGGTCAGTGCGGATTCGGTGGGCCGAATGGCCTGTTTCTGAGCTGTATCTCTCAACTAAACTAAACCTGGTTGAGTGGCGCTGTGACAACAACCTCTTGTTCAGCGCCCACAAAATCAAGGAATTGATCGTTGACTTCCAAAAGGGACGTTGGGAGAGCACATGCCAATGACAATAGACAATAGGTGCAGGAGTAGGCCATTCAGCCCTTCGAGCCAGCACCGCCATTCAATGCGATCATGGCTGATCACTCTCAATCAGTACCCCGTTCCTGCCTTCTCCCCATACCCCCTCACTCCGCTATCCTTAAGAGCTCTATCCAGCTCTCTCTTGAAAGCATCCAACGAACTGGCCTCCACTGCCTTCTGAGGCAGAGAATTCCACACCTTCACCACTCTCTGACTGAAAAAGTTCTTCCTCATCTCCGTTCTAAATGGCCTACCCCTTATTCTTAAACTGTGGCCCCTTGTTCTGGACTCCCCCAACATTGGGAACATGTTTCCTGCCTCTAATGTGTCCAATCCCCTAATTATCTTATATGTTTCAATAAGATCCCCCCTCATCCTTCTAAATTCCAGTGTATACAAGCCCAATCGCTCCAGCCTTTCAACATACGACAGTCCCGCCATTCCGGGAATTAACCTAGTGAACCTACGCTGCACGCCCTCCATAGCAAGAATATCCTTCCTCAAATTTGGAGACCAAAACTGCACACAGTACTCCAGGTGCGGTCTCACCAGGGCCCGGTACAACTGTAGAAGGACCTCTTTGCTCCTATACTCAACTCCTCTTGTTACGAAGGCCAACATTCCATTGGCTTTCTTCACTGCCTGCTGTACCTGCATGCTTCCTTTCATTGACTGATGCACTAGGACACCCAGATCTCGTTGAACTCCCCCTCCTCCTAACTTGACACCATTCAGATAATAATCTGCCTTTCTATTCTTACTTCCAAAGTGAATAACCTCACACTTATCTACATTAAACTGCATCTGCCATGTATCCGCCCACTCACACAACCTGTCCAAGTCACCCTGCAGCCTTATTGCATCTTCCTCACAATTCACACTACCCCCCAGCTTAGTATCATCTGCAAATTTGCTAATGGTACTTTTAATCCCTTCGTCTAAGTCATTAATGTATATCGTAAATAGCTGGGGTCCCAGCACCGAACCTTGCGTTACCCCACTGGTCACTGCCTGCCATTCCGAAAGGGACCCATTTATCCCCACTCTTTGCTTTCTGTCTGTCAACCAATTTTCTATCCATGTCAGTACCCTACCCCCAATACCATGTGCCCTAATTTTGCCCACTAATCTCCTATGTGGGACCTTGTCGAAGGCTTTCTGAAAGTCGAGGTACACCACATCCACTGACTCTCCCCTATCAATTTTCCTAGTTACATCCTCAAAAAATTCCAGTAGATTTGTCAAGCATGATTTCCCCTTCGTAAATCCATGCTGACTCGATATGATCCTGTTACTGCTATCCAAATGCTCAGCAATTTCGTCTTTTATAATTGACTCCAGCATCTTCCCCACCACTGATGTCAGACTAACTGGTCTATAATTACCCGTTTTCTCTCTCCCTCCTTTCTTAAAAAGTGGGATAACATTTGCTATCCTCCAATCCACAGGAACTGATCCCGAATCTATAGAACATTGAAAAATGATCTCCAATGCTTCCACTATTTCTAGAGCCACCTCCTTAAGTACCCTGGGATGCAGACCATCAGGCCCTGGGGATTTATCAGCCTTCAGTCCCATCAGTCTACCCAAAACCATTTCCTGCCTAATGTGGATTTCCTTCAGTTCCTCCATCACCCTAGGTTCTCCGGCCCCTAGAACATTTGGGAGATTGTGTGTATCTTCCTCAGTGAAGACAGATCCAAAGTAACGGTTTAACTCGTCTGCCATTTCTTTGTTCCCCATAATAAATTCCCCTGCTTCTGTCTTCAAGGGACCCACATTTGCCTTGACTATTTTTTTCCTCTTCACGTACCTAAAAAAACTTTTGCTATCCTCCTTTATATTATTGGCTAGTTTACCCTCGTACCTCATCTTTTCTCCCCGTATTGCCTTTTTAGTTAACTTGGTCATTGATGGGTCAGTGAGCAGTTTATTTGTAGACCTAGCTTTGGTAACATTTTTCGCATTTGGATGTTATGCATTTCCTCTGCTATTGGTTGGTTAATAGGTGATCACAACTTTAACATTGTGTAGGAAAATAACTGCAGATGCTAGTACAAATCGAAGGTATCACAAAATGCTGACTCAGCGGGTCAGGCAGCATCCCTGGAGAGAATGAATGGGTGACGTTTCGGGTCGAGACCCTTCTTCAGACCGATGTCATGGGGGGCGGGACAAAGAAAGGATATAGGTGGAGACAGGAAGACAATCGGAGAACTGGGAAAGGGGAGGGGAAGAGAGGGACAGAGGAGCTATCTAAAGTTAGAGAAGTTAATGTTCATACCGCTGGGCCCAGCGAAATATGAGGTGCTGTTCCTCCAATTTGCGGTGGGCTTAATATGACACTGGAGGAGGCCCATGACAGGAAGGTCGGACTGGGAGTGGGAGGGGGAGTTGAAGTGCTCAGCCACCGGGAGATCAGGTTGGTTAAGGCGGACTGAGCGGAGGTGTTGAGCGAAACGATCACCGAGCCTGCGTTTGGTCTCACCGATGTAGAGAAGTTGACATCTGGAACAGCGGATACAATAGCTGAGGTTGGAGGAGGCGCAGGTGAATCTCTGCCTCACCTGGAAAGATTGTTTGGGTCCTTGGATGGAGTTGCGGGGGGAGGTAAAAGGACAGGTGTTGCATCTCCTGCGTTTGCAGGGGAAAGTGCCTGGGGAAGGGGTGGTTTGGGTAGGAAGGGGCGAGTGGATCAGGGAGTTACGGAGGGAACAGTCTCCGCGGAAAGCAGAAAGGGGAGGAGTTGGGAAGATGTAGCTAGTAGTGGGATTCCGTTGGAGGTGACGGAAATGTTGGAGGCACGAATCTCAAACATAATGAGGTGGAGTAAACATAGAAACATAGAAAATAGGTGCAGGAGGAGGCCATTCGGCCCTTCGCGCAAGCACCGCCATTGTGATCATGGCAGATCATCCACAATCGGTAACCTGTGCCCAACTGCTCCCCATATCCCTTAATTCCACTAACCCCCAGAGCTCTATCTCTCTTAAATTCATCCAGTGATTTGGCCTCCACTGCCCTCTGTGGCAGAGAATTCCATAAATTCACAACTCTCTGTGTGAAAAAGTTCCTTCTCACCTCAGTTTTAAATGGCCTCCCCTTTATTCTAAGAGTGTGGACCATGGTTCTGGACTCGCCCAACATTGGGGACATTTTTCCTGCATCTAGCTTGTCCAGTCCCTTTATAATTTTATATGTCTCTATAAGATGACCAAGGTAAGATACCAAGGAGATGGAGATACCAAGGAGATGGAGAGCTTTAGAGCACCGGTTTCCAGACCCCCACTCCCTCATCTTCACCATGGATGTCCAGTCACTCTACACTTCCATCCTCCACAAGGATGGTCTTGAAGCCCTCCGCTTCTTCCTCGACCGTAGAACCAGCCAATCCCCATCTACCAACACTCTCCTCCGCCTAGCAGAGCTGGTTCTTTCCCTTAATAACGTCTCCTTTGACTCCTCCCACTTCCTCCAAACCAGAGGCGTAGCTATGGCCACTCGCATGGGCCCTAGCTATGCCTGCCTCTTTGTCGGGTACGTTGAACAATCCCTGTTCCAGACATACACTGGCCCCATCCCCGAACTCTACCTCCGCTACATCGACGACTGCATTGGTGCTACCTCTTGTACCCATGCAGAACTCACTGACTTCATACACTTCACTTCCAATTTCCATCCTGATCTTAAATATACTTGGACTATCTCCGACATCTCCCTACCGTTTCTGGACCTCACCATGTCCATCACAGGAGACAGACATCTACTATAAACCCACTGACTCGTACAGCTAACTCAGGCTGTTTGGGCACAAACAGTTTTATTTTTAAATTAATATACTAAACTTATTGAGCTTTGTTAATACTTCTTACCCCAAGAATCTGGGCTTGTCGTGTCTAAATGTGCTATAATCACCCTTTACATTGCACCACCTCTTTACATCTTTTACATTTGTGGCAAAAGACTTTCATTCCTGATCTTTGGGTGCAAGTTATGCTCCATTTTGCTGGCTGTCATGAGCAGAATTTTACTCAGTTATGATTCTGTGGTATTGGCCCAGCTTTTGTTTTCCTATTCTCTCTCTGGTTGTGGGAGGACATGCTCAGCTTGCCTGCCAGCCGTCCTCTTGTCTGTGAAAATTATTTTCTGATGTTTACACTCGAACTGATCCCATTGACCAGATAAACTTGTTTACAGCTCATCCCAAGGTTGCCTTGGTTTTACCTTCTGAGACATTCCCCTGCCCTTGCAGTTTAACACTTCTGACAAAGGAACAATCTGAAATGTCATTCTGTTTCTCTTCCCACAGGTGCAGCCTAACATGCTGAGCGTTTCCAGCACTTTTTGCTTTATTAAATATTTCACTGCATTTTTTTCCACAGTGATTCCACCAATTCCGGTTTCACTGGAGTGTGTTTTTCTCCACATGGGTAATGAGAGGTGTGGTTCAGTTTTCATTGGCTCTTGCTGCTGTGATGTGGGTGTACTGACATTGATTCGTACATTCTTACCCCCCTTTCACCTGTGTTCTCAGGAGAGGGCTTGTGGCGGTGAGGAATCCGAATGTTATGTTGATACTTCCCAGAGGTCGTCGACTTGGCTGCACTTTGGTTCTCAATCAATATTCAATGTGGAAATGCAAAAGTCCCAAAAATTGTATGAAGTCATGGTTGGTAACTAAACCCGCAGATGTGTTTCAATTGGCTGTTGATTAGTTTAGTTAGAGGGTGTGACCACATGGAAATGCTGAAATCACACTGCAATGGTGATGAAGGTATTATTTTCAATAGGAAGATGCTGAAAAAAATAGTGTTTTCCTTTAACTTGGTATAATGTAATAACTAAAATTACAAAATTAATGAGAGCTTCTACTGCATACATATGTTAACACAAGGAATGTGGGCACTAATGTGCACAACGGTGTCAACACGAATAATAAAGTGAAGGCGACAGTCTTGGGTTGACATGGGGAGTCTACGTTGAGATTTTGTTTTGGATCAGGCATTTTGGCAAAGAGTGAATCTCCATGTTCATTCAGTTTTGGGTTAAGGTTAGGATAGACTCTAGTGGTATTGAACATATCCAGTCCCAGACTCAAGCAGTCCTGAAGTTGACCCTTAGCATTATCGGACAACTGCTGTTTTACTCTCTTTGTTGCTGCCTCCTGCTTCCATCGCCAAGGCAGCAGGAGCAGTGCTGTCAGATGGACCCGACTGGCCAATATGTGGGCAAGGCATGGAGCGACAGGCATACTTGGTAGTCCAGCAGTGACCCAGAGTTTTGTCAAACTGCATAGCTCAGGAGTAACCAGCGAGTTACTCCCGCATTTTGTGTCAAGCTCAGGAGAAATGCTGGCAGTGTTTGTAGCAGGTTCCTGGACATCACCGGCGATGATGAACAGGGCATCAGCATTGCTGTCTCAGAGCTGATGGAGTATAATCCGTCCAGTCAACTTTTCATGGTTTGGGGAGGGGGGGGGGGGGGGGGGGGGTGGTGGTGTCGTAGGTAGACCACCAAATAGATGGGTTGAGGTGAATTGCCTCCGGAAATAAAAGAGATGGCTTTTTATGAAAGCCTTCTAGGTCAGAGCAGTAAGATTGAGCTCAGACTGTCACACCGGTCGATCCGTGTAATAAATGGAGGAGACCTCAGGCTGTCCAGAAGGGCCAGGTGAGTCAGGATGAGCCATTTTTCAGTGAAAAGCAGAACTCTACAGTCGCCCATCGCCTTGCTCTGCCCCGCAAGGTTGTTCCGGAGTGATTGAAATTAAGTCTATGTGCGCTGGGGACAGGTGGGGGACAGAATCCCTGTGGTTTCAGTTACACCTGGAGCCCCCCCCCCTCACCTTGTTTCGTTCCTACTGTGCCGGTAATACTAGGTGCAATAAAGATCAGTACTTCTGGCAGTTCCTGTGAGAGCAATGATGAACATGAGATTTTCAGCGCTGAAGCTAATAAATTTCTTAGTGCTGGAGCTGATGGAAAAGAAAAATCATCAAAGGCTGCTCTATCTGTTTTTAGCAGAATGTCTCATAAAATGTCCTCACTATCTTCAGTCAACATACTCTTAATTCTAAAGACAGTTGCATTCTGAGGGCAATCCATGCTGCGGTTTCTCAGCTTCTGTTTTAGTCATAGAGTGATACAGCGTGGCAACAGGCCTTTCGGCTCATCTGGTCCACAACACATCCCAGCTGCACTAGTTCCACCTGCCTATGTTTGGCCCATACCCTTCTAAACCTACCCTATCCAAGTACTTGTCTAATTGTTTCTTAAAAGTTGTGATAGTCCCAGCCTCGACTACCTCCTCCAGCAGCTCGTTCCATACACCCACCTCCCTTTGAATGAAAAGGCTACCCAAAGAATCCTATTAAATCTTTTGACCTTCACATTGATTCCATGTCCTCTGGTCATCGATTCCCCAACTCTGGGCAAGAGACTCTGTGTGTCTACCCAATCTATCCTCTCATGATTTTATGCACCTCTGTGAGATCACCCCTCATCCTCCTGCACTCCAAGGAATAGAACTCGAGCCTACTCAACCTCTCCCTGTAGCTCAGACCCTCGAGTCCTGGCGACATCCTCGTAAATCTTCTCTGTACCCTTTCCGGCTTGACAATATCTTTCCTATAACATGGTGCCCAGAACTGAACACAATACTCTAAATGTGGCCTCACCAACGTCTTAAATAACTGCAATCTGGTCTCCCAACTATACTCAGATTTAAACAGATTTTGAAGTGACAGCTTTATGGTTTGTGGTTTGAGAGTGTGGTTTGTGCACACAGGTCATCAAAGGAAGTTGTTTCTTTTTATGTGCCTGCGCAGCTTTGAAATATTTTATGCACACAGTTGTAAATCAGAATAATCTTTTCACCACGTTGACCTCGAAAACAACAGCAACTTAGATTTAGCAGAAAGTTTCCCAGGAGTGTAATCAGACAAAAACTGACACTGAACGAAAGACCTGTGTGTTAGGACAGCAACTAAAAGCTTGTTGAGAGGCAGATGCTTAAGAAAAGTCTTGAAGTAGACAGGTTTTGGAAGTGAGTTTCAGAGCTGTACTGGTATGATGTTGAGTTTGACTGAAATCAGCAAAGGGTAAAAATATTGAAGTTCGTACTGTAATTGAAGTTTACAACATACTTTTCTGACTTTGACTCTCCATTTTGTCATATTCTTGAGTTCTTTTGTGGTCTAATGTTTGTAGTGATGAATTCATAATACTGTGCCGTGGTTCGTTTAGAATATGCAGCTTACAGTATGTTCCTATATTTTAAAGCACCTAAAGTTTTTCGAGGATGTAACAAGTAGAATGGATAAGGGAGAACCCGTGGATGTGATGTTTCTGGCAAGGTCCCACACAAGAGATTAGTGTGCAAAATTAGAGCACATGGTATTGGGGGTAGGGTATTGACATGGATAGGGAATTGGTTGGCAGACAGGAAGCAAAGAGTAGGAACTAATGGGTCCTTGTCAGAATGGCAGGCGGTGACTAGTGTGGTGCCTCAAGGCTCGGTGCTGGGACCCCAGTTATTTACAATATTTAATAACGATTTAGACGAGGGAATTAAATGTGACATCTCCAAGTTTTTGAATGACACAAAGCTGGGTGGCAATGTGAGCTGCGAGGAGGATGCCATGAGGCTGCAGGGTGACTTGGATAGGTTGAGTGAGTGGGCAGATGCATGGCAGATGAAGTATAATGTGGATAAATGTGAGGTTATCCACTTTGGTGGCAAGAACAGGAAGGCAGATTATTATCTGAATGGTAGATTAGGGAAAGGGGAGGTGCAATGGGACCTGGGTGTCCTTGTACATTAGTCACTGAAAGTAAGCATGCAGGTGCAGCAGGCAGTGAAGGAAACTAATGGCATGTTAGCCTTCATTGCGAGAGGATTTAAGTTTAGGAGCAAGGAGGTCCTAATGCAGTTGTATAGGGTTCTGGTGAGACCTGGAGTATTATGTGCAATTTTGGTCTCCTAATTTGAGGAAGGACATTATTGCTATTGAGGGTGTGCAGCGTAGGTTCACCAGGTTAATTCCCGGGATGGCGGATCTGACATATGATGAAAGAATGAGTTGACTGGGCTGGCATTCACTGGAATTTACAATGATGTGAGGGGATCTTATAGAAACATAAAATTCTTAAAGGATTTGACAGGCAAGATGCAGGAAAAATGTTCCCGATGTTGGGGGAGTCCAGAACCAGGGGTAACAGTCGAAGAATAAGGGGTCAGCCATTTAGGACTGAGATGAGGAAAAACAATTTCACCCAGAAAGTTGTGAATCTGTGGAATTCTCTGCCACAGAAGGCAGTGGAGGCCAATTCATTGGATGTTTTCAAGAGAGAGTTAGATTTAACTGTTGGGGCTAAAGGAATCAAAGGATATGGGGAAAAAGCTGGAATGAAGTATTGATTTTAGATGATCAGCCATGATCACATTGAATGACAGTGCTGGCTCGAAGGACTGAATGGCCTACTCCTGCACATATTTTTCTATGTTTCTATGTTTTCTAATTTTTTTTCTAAAAGCACTGTCTTGGGTTCAAGAATGGTATATTGGAGTTTTACAAGGCCTTTTAATTCCTCTTAAAGTGCCTCTCACTACATACAAGGGTGGCACGGTGGCACAGCGGTATATTTGCTGCCTTACAGTGCCAGACTCCTCGGTTTGATCCTGCCTACGGGTGCTATCTGCACGGATTTTGTAGGTTCTCCTTGTGACGTGCATAGGTTTTCCCGGCAGCTCCGGTTTCCTCCCACATTCCAAAGACGTAAAGGTTTGTAAGTTAATTGGCATGGTAAAATTATAAATTGTCCCTAGTGCGTGTAGGATATTGTTAGTGTGTGGGGAACTCTAGTCGGCGCGGACTCAGGGGGCCGAAGGGCCTGTTTCCACGCTGTATCTTGAAACTATCTCAACTGCCGCAGTGTCCGTGCTCAACACGATGCCAAGTTACACTAATCTCTGCTTGCCCATGATCCATATCCCTCCATTTACTGCATATTCATGTTCTGATCCAAAAGTCTCCAAAATACCACTATTGTATCTGCCTCTATCACTACTCCTGCAACGCGTTCCAGGAACCCACCACTTTCTGTGTAAAGAATTTGTACATTGTTAATTTTGCCCCTCTCACCGTAACTTGTTATCAACTAGTCTGACATTTCCCTCCTGAGGAAAACGTTTCTCAATGTCTACCCAATCTATGGCTCTCGTAAAAAGGCACACAGTGCTGGAGTAACGCAGCGGGTCAGCCAGCATCTCTGGGGGGGTGATAAAATGAAACACAGTGCTGGAGTAATGCAACGGGTCAGCCAGCATCTCTGGGGGATGATAAAAGCTGGAAGAGAGGAGGTTGATACAGGCGAGGGGGGGAATTTTGCTTGGCAGATGGTTTGACAAAGGCCAGAGATGAAGAGATAGAAGGCGTGAGGGACATGCTAGTTGTCCAGCTAGAGGAAGGAGTGCAGGTGGAAGGGGAGAAATAACAGTCCAGATGGGGCCCGGGGAGGAGGGGGGGGGGGGGGGGGGGGGGGGCGGGAAGTGAGAGGGGGCTTTTTGTAAATAACTAAAATTGGAGAATTCAATGTTCATACTGTTAGGTTGTAAGCTAACCAAATAGAATATAAGGTGTCCTTCCTCTAGTTTGCATGTGGCCTGTTAGTCTCTTGAAAAGTGTTATTGGGGCTTGCTTGTTTATGGGGGTATCCAGAAGTGGCGCATTTGGAACACGGGAATGGCATGTAAATGGAATTCAACAGGTGATTTGAATGAAATCAAAAGTAATAATTTTGTGTTGGGACTAGTCAGAAAAGTTAAATTTATATTTACATGGAACCTGAACAAATAGCAAACAGGATGATGATGTTTCTGAACTGATTATGGTTCTGAAGAAGAGTCTCGACTTGAAACATTTCCTTTTCTCTAGAGATGCTGTCTGACCGCCAGCTTTTTGTGTCTATCTTTGGTTTAAACCAGCATTTGCAGTTCCTTCCTATACAGATGATGTTTCTGTTGACAGGTGGAAGAAGGAAAGAGGCGGGGGGTGGTGGTTGAATGAGTGTTTGAGGAACATTGATACTGGTCAAAGTATTTTTAAACATCGAGCTATTCTACCATTTAGTAGATCATAACTGATCTGTTTTAAACTCCAAACCTCATGGCTCCTCCCTGAGTTTAATGTCGCTTGTATTCACTGGAATTTAGAAGGATGAGAGGGGATCTTATAGAAACATATTAAATCATAAAAGGACTGGATAAGCTTGATGCAGGAAAACTGTTCCTAATGTCGGGGGAGTCCAGAACCAGGGGCCACAGTTGAAGAATAGAGGGGAGGCCATTTAAAACTGAGGTGAGAAAAAACTTTTTCACCTAGAGAGTTGTGAATTTGTGGAATTCTCTGCCACAGAAGGCACCAGAGGCCAATTCACTGGATGAATTTAAAAGGGAGTTAGATAGAGCAATAGGGGCTAGCGGAATCAAGGGATATGGGGAAAAGGCAGGCAAAGGTTACTGATAGTGGATGATCAACCATGATCACAATGAATGGTGGTGCTGGCTCAAAGGGACAAATGGCCTCCTCCTGCACCTATTTTCTATGTTTCTATGAGGTTGTGTTGCAGCTGTGGTTCTGATAGAACTCATTTTCAGTGTCTTGAGGTGAAGCCAATCTTCAATTGGTCTTTTTATTTTTTTGCAATGTTCACTAGCTTTTAATGATTTCTATACATTGACCTTTATTTTATTATTCAACCGTGTTTCCAGCTTTACATACTTTTGAAAATATTCTTCAATAATCTTCGATGCAAACTGAATGATCTCATGCTTCCGTGATCACAGATCAGTGATCACAGCTTCCTACTGGCATCTCTGTTGCCAACTAGATTATGGGCAGTAAACTTAGATCTACAGCCCTCACCCCTTTCATCCAAGTTTGAATTTTATTTAAAAAGTAGACGTTGTGGCCAAATAAACCTGCCCAAATATTCAATTAGATAATGGCTAATGCTGTTTCCCACCCATTTCTTTCAGCCAAGCTTCGTATTGCCCTTTCAAAGCCCATTATCTTGATCTCCTCCATCATTTACCTCCTGACAGCTTCCGTATCCAGGCTATTTCATTGTCTGTAATTCCATTTGTTTCAATTTGTTTTTAGACCTTTTAGGATTGGTGCTGGGGTGTTAGCTCAGATTATGATGTATGCCAGATAGATCCTTCACAGATCCACAAACATGCTATGGGCTCTGGAAATAGACATCAAAGTAAGAATCTCTTTCACTTGCTGCCAGGAGATCACTTGAAGGTGTGTCCTCAACTCCACACATGCTGTACCTCTGAAATGGAAGAAAAGCTCAGCCAACAAAGCCAGCAAGAGTTCCGCAAAGAAGTGTTGGAGACGAGCAATGCGCTGCACTCAACCTTTGCTTCCAGATATAGGAAATTTGATGGTAAGTCTAAGGGAGAAATATAATTTAATGGGAATTTAATAAGTGCTCCTGTCGGTGGGGTAAATAGTGGAGGGATTGATATATAATTGTAGTTTGCCACATTAATATTTATATTGTTTTTGCCAGTGATGTCTGGATTGTTGCAAGCTCTAAATGATAAAACAACATTTGTTTACACGTGCACCATGTATGGGAATTGTTTATGCTTCAGAGCTGATAGACGTTGCGGATATACGATTGCATGCAGTGAATGGTCGTGGGCTATTTGACAGTTAAAGTGGTTTGGTGGAAGGCCAAACGAGCTGGGAGAGCTGTTAATAAAGGATGATCAATGCAGTGGTGATGAGTGATATTGGCTCAGTCGCTTACAAAAGGGAATCGGTTTGAGAGGAGATGGGAAATAGACAATAGGTGCAGGAGTAGGCCATTCGGCCCTTCGAGCCAGCACCGCCATTCAATGTGATTATGGCTGATCATTCACAATCAGTACCCCGTTCCTACCCTCTTCCCATACGCCTGACTCCGTAATCATTAGGAGCTCTTTCTAGATCTCTCTTGAAAGCATCCAGACAATTGGCCTCCACTGCCTTCTGAGGCAGAGAGTTCCACAGATTTACAACTCTCTGACTGAAAACATTTTTCCTCATCTCCGTTCTAAATAGCCTACCCCTTATTCTTAAAATGTGACCTCTGGTTCTGGACTCCCCCAACATTGGGAACATGTTTCCTGCCTTTAGCGTGTCCAATCCCTTAATAATATTATATGTTTCAATAAGATCCCCTCTCATCCTTCTAAATTCCAGTGTATACAAGCCTCGTCGCTCCAGTCTTTCAGCATATGACAGTCCCGCCATTCCGAGAATTAACCTAGTGAACCTACGCTGCACTCCCTCAATAGCAAGAACGTCCTTCCTCAAATTTGGAGATCAAAACTGCATACAGTACTCCAGGTGCAGTCTCACTAGGGCCCTGTCCAACTGCAGAAGGACCTCTTTGCTCCTATACTCAACTCCTCTTGTCACAAAGCTTCATTAGCTTTTTTCACTGCCTGTTGTACCTGCATGCTAACTTTAAGTGACTGATGAACAAGGACGCCCAGATCTCTTTGTACTTCCCCATTTCCTAACTTAACATATGCCTGCCTCTTTGACGGGTACGTCGAACAATCCCTGTTCCGGACGTACTGGCCCCATCCCCGTACTCTGCCTCCGCTACATCGACGACTGCATTGGTGCTACCTCTTGTAACCATGCAGAACACACTGACTTCATACACATCACTTCCAATTTCCATCCAGAAGGCAGTGGAGGCCAATTCTCTGAATGCATTCAAGAGAGAGCTGGATAGAGCTCTTAAGGATAGTCAGGGGGTATGGGGAGAAGGCAGGAACGGGGTACTGATTGAGAATGATCAGCCATGATCACATTGAATGGCGGTGCTGGCTCGAAGGACCGAATGGCCTCTTCCTGCACCTATTGTCTATTGTCCTGCCCTTAAATATACTTGGACTATCTCCGACATCTCCCTCCCGTTTCTGGACCTCACCATCTCTATCACAGGAGACAGACTAGTGACTGACATCTACTATAAACCCACTGACTCGCACAGCTATCTGGACTACACTCTTCCCACTCTGTCTCCTGCAAAATGTCTATCCCCTACTCCCAATTCCTCCGTCTACGCCGCATATGCGCCCGGGATGAGGTGTTTCACACTAGGGCATCACAGATATCCTCATTCTTCAGGAAACGGGGCTTCCCCTCTTCCATTATAGATGAGGCTCTCACTAGGGTCTCTTCTACATCCCGCAGCTCCGCGCTTGCTCCCCCTCCCCCCATTCGTAACAAGGACAGAATCCCCCTCGTTCTTACCTTCCACCCCACCAGCCAGCGGATCCAACAAATCACCAACATTTCCGTCACCTACAACGGGACCCCACCACTGGCCACATCTTCCCATCCCCTCCCCTTTCTGCGTTCCACAGAGATCGCTCCCTCCTTAACTCCCTGGTCCTCTCGTCCCTTCCTACCCAAACCACCCCATCCCTGGGCACTTTCCACAGCAACCGCAGGAGATGCAACACCTGTCCCTGTACCTGTCCCCTCAACTCCATCCAAGGACCCAAACAGTCTTTCCAGGTGAGACAGAGGTTCACCTGCACCTCCTCCAACCTCATCTATTGCATCCGCTGCTCTAGATGTCAACTTCTTTACATCGGCGAAACCAAATGCAGGCTCGGCGACCGTTTCGCTCAACACCTTCGCTCAGTCCGCCTTAACCAACCTGATCTCCCGGTAGCTGAGCACTTCAGCTCCCCCTCCCACTCCCAGTCTGACCTTTCTGTCATGGGCCTCCTCCAGTGCCATAATGAGGCCCACCGGAAATTGGAGGAACAGCACCTCATTTTTCGCTTGGGCAACTTGCAGCCCAGCGTTATGAACATTAACCTTTCCATTTTTAGATAGTTCCTCTGCCCCTCTCTTCCCCATCCCCTTCCCAGTTCTCCCTCTATCTTCCTGTCTCCACCTATATCCTTCCTTTGTCCCGCCTCCCTGACATCAGTCTGAAGAACGGTCTCGACCCGAAACATCACCCAAACTTCTCTCCTGAGATGCTGCCTGACCTGCTGAGTTACTCCAGCATTTTGTGAATAAATACCTTCGATTTGTACCAGCATCTGCAGTTATTTTCTTACACCTTCCTGTTCTTACCACCAAAGTGGATAACCTCACATTTATCCACATTAAACTGCATCTGCCATGCATCTGCTCACTCACACAACCTGTTCAAGTCACCCTGTATCCTCATAGCATCCTCCTCACAGTTCACACTGCCACCCAGCTTGATGCCATCCAGAAATTTGCTAATATTACTTTTAATCCCTTTATCTAAGTCATTAATGTATATTGTAAATAGCTGCGGTCGCTGCATCGAGCCTTGTGGTACCCCACTAGTCACTACCTGCCATTCTGAAAGGGACCCATTAATCCCCCCTGTTTGTTTCCTGTCTGCCAACCAATTTTCTATCCATGTCAGCACCCTACCCTCAATACCATGTGCTCTAATCTTGCCCACTAATCTCCTATGCGGGACCTTATCAAAGGCTTTCTGAAAGTCCAGGTACACTACATCCACTGGCTCTCCCTTGTCCATTTTCCTAGTTACATCCTCAAAAAATTCCAGAAGATTAGTCATGCATGATTTCCCCTTCGATAATCTATGCTGACTCAGAACGATCCTGTTACTGCTATCCAAATGTTCTGTAATTTCTTCTTTTATAATTGACTCCAGCATCTTCCCCACCACTGATGTCAGACTAACTGGTCTATAATATCCCGTTTTCTCTCTCCCTCCTTTCTTAAAAATGGAATAACATTAGCTACCCTCCAATCCACGGGAACTGATCCTGAATCTATAGAACATTGGAAAATGATCACCAATGCATCCACGATTTCTAGAGCCACTTCCTTAAGTACCCTGGGATGCAGACCATCGTGCCTTGGGGATTTATCAGCCTTCAGTCCCATCAGTCTACCCAACACCATTTCCTGCGTAATGTGAATTTCCTTCCATTCCTCCGTTATCCTAGAACCTCTGTCCACTACTATATCTGGGAGATTGTTGGTGTCTTCCTTAGTGAAGACAGATCCAAAGTACCTGTTCAACTCGTCTGCCATTTCCTTGTTCCCCATAATAAATTCACCTGCTTCTGTCTTCAAGGGACCCACATTTGTCTTAACTATTTTTCCTCTTCACATACCTAAAGAAATATTATGTTAAAGTTGTGTATAGGGCCCATTATAGAAATGATACTGGAAGACTGTATAAATCGAGAGATAATGTGGACTCAGAAACGCACTGCACTTTAATTTAGATTGGGTCTGTTAAGTTGGTAAAGGCACCCGTGAGGACGACTTCATGAATTATATTTGAGAGATTTCTTTGAGCTGTGCATTGAGGAAGCTACCAGGGACCAGGCTGCTTTAGATTGTGTACTATGTAATGAAAGCAAATTAATATTCACACATTAAATTAATATTGCCTTGGGAAAGAATGACCAAATATGGTAGAATTTCAAATTCTGTTTGAAGGTGAGAAACTTAGATATGAAGTTAGTGTCCTCAAACTAAATAAAGGCAGTTATAATGGTATGAAGGTTGAATTGGCTAAATTATTCTCAATATAGTCTGAATAGTGGCAGACATTTAAGAAGTCAAGTCAAGTCAAGTCAATTTTATTTGTATAGCACATTTAAAAACAACCCACATTGACCAAAGTGCTGTACATCTGATTAGGTTCCAATGAAAAAAAAAAAGAAACATACAGTAGCACGCAAACAGTTCACAGCGCCTCCTCAATGAGCCTCAAAGAAGAACTCAGTGGTCAAGCATCATTTATGTTGGCAAAGGGATAGTTGGCATTTCGCGTCGACACCGTTACTGAGATTGTAACGGCAAGATCGCCTGTATGTAGAAGTGAGAGGAGTGGGTGAGTCGGAGGCAGGTTGGTGATAGGTGGAAACTATTAATGAAGTGTTGATGGGAGTGCAGAGACAAAGGCTATCCTATCCTATACAAGCCTCTGTCTCAACTCTCATCCTCCCCACCTGGGATATGCAGAGGTGGAGGGATAGCAAAGCCGGGCAGTAAGTATCAAAGGGAATCTGCAAATTCGTCAGGCATGTGACCAGGAAAAGTACAAGAAGAGATGGACTAATTAGAGAGCAAAAGGAAAATCTAATCAGAGGCAGATGCCTTGCCTGAGGTGGTAATTGAGTACCTCGGATGAAGGAACTTCAGCCTGAAACATTAAAACTTGTTTCTCTTTCTGAGTGCTGAGAGTCATATAGCACGGGGACGGGTCTTTCAGCTTCCTACGCCGACCATAATGCCCCATCTACACTAGTCCCACCTTCCTGCACTTGGCCCATATCCCTCTAAACCTTTCCTTTCCATGTACCTGTCCAGATGTCTTTTAAATGTTGTTAACTACCTCTAACTACCATCTCTGGAAGCTTGTTCCATATACCCACCACCCTCTGTGAAAAAGTTGACCTTCGGGTTCCTATTAACTCTTTCTTCTCTCACCTTCCAAAACTTAGTGTTTTTTATGTAAGATTCCAAAATAAGTAGTTTTTGATTTTCATTGCCTTTACTTTAGTCTTCATCGAGCAAGAGGTTTGTGTAAGAGTCTGAACAAAGGGAGATAAAATTGAAGTTCTGCATGGGCTAAAAACTGTTGAGGAATTGCGAGTAGGGGTCCAAGTGACCAGAGGACGTGGTTTGTGATGAGATGCATTTTGTGTCATATCTGGTCTTGGGGAAAGTTTTAACGTGACTTTGTTGGAATATTGAATGTTTGGGAGGCAGATGAGGTGAAGGCAAATTTCTTGGTGATTTTCAATTGCTAATTGTTTGCCACCATAGATTTAACCAGGATTGGTTAAATATTCTCCAACACTGGAGAAAAGGTGTGAAGAACAGTGCTAATCTGGTGAAGAGCTGACGGAGTGGTGAAGGCTGAGTGCATTCCAGTGTTGCAACCGTTCACTATAATAACTTAAAAAAGGGAGCATGTGTCATTGTTTACAAATTCTGATAAATCTATCTACTTCACTGTTTAATCTGCCAGTTACTTCGTTACAGCGGCTATGATGTTAATAGTTGAAATCTGTTTGCGTTAATCAATAATCATCAAATGATAGATGCTAACAAAACTAATTCATTCATTTCCACAGAATTTTTCAAGGAATTAGTAAATAATGCTGAGAAATCCCTAAATGATATGTTTGTACATACTTACGGCATGGTTTATAAGAAAAACGCAGACGTGTTCCAGGACCTATTTAAAGAGTTGAAGAAATACTACATGGCTGGAAATCTAAACTTGGAAGACATGTTGAATGACTTCTGGGCTCGTCTTCTGGAGCGGATGTTTCGGTTGATAAACCCTCAGTACCATTTCACGGAAGAGTATCTGGATTGCATTAGCAAATATACGGAGCAGCTGAAGCCATTTGGAGATGTGCCACGCAAACTGAAACTCCAAGTGACAAGGGCATTTATTGCAGCGCGGACATTTACACAAGGCCTGAGAGTTGCAAGAGAGGTGGTGAGCAAAGTATCCACAGTAAGTCAATTGTTTCTTTGTTTGTGAAATAAGAATCACATCCAGACTTTGATATTTATCACTTCACGCTCAACCGTATTGCAGGTTCACTTTCCATGGACATGCAAATTTTCCCACAAAACTGCATTTTCAACTTTCATGATTTCAAACTATAGTTTAACGGTAATTGACAGTCTATTTTGCATTGCTTCGCTTCATTTACAATTACTGCATCGAGTGGTTGTTTTACTGTTAAAAATTGTTTCAATGCCAGGTATGGTGATTGTGGTATTAATATGGGCCAGAGACAGTGGTGTGACTGGATGAAAGAGGGACGTTATTGCAGGATGCAACTTGGCTGCTTTGAGAACCTTTTGGCAAAATAAATTAGACCACAAATACAGTGCATTCATAAAGCATTTAGAAAATGTTTGCACAGAGATGTGGCTGCAGGAGGATCGGGCCTGGGAACTTAATATTCAGGGTTATACATTCTATAGAAAGGACAGGCAGGTGGGCAGAGGCGATGGGGTAGCTCTGTTGGTAAGGGACGAAATTCAGTCCCTTGCGAGGGGTGACATTGGGACTGACGAGGTAAAGTCACTGTGGATAGAGTTGAAGAATTGTAAAGGTAAGAAGACACTAATTGGAGTTATCTACAGATCCCCAAATAGTAGCCCGGATGTAGGGTGTAAGTTGCAGCAGGAGTTAAAACTGGCATGTGACAAAGGTAATGCCATTGTGGTGATGGGGGATTTCAATATGCAGGTAGACTGAGAAAATCAGGTTGGTTCTGGACCCCAAGAAAGAGAGTTTGTCGAGTGCCTCCGAGATGAATTCTCAGAGCAGCTTGTAATGAAGCCTACAAGAGAAAAGGCAATTCTGGATTTAGTGTTGTCCAATGAACCAAATTTGATAAGAGCACTCGAGGTAAAGGAACCGCTTGGAGGTAGTGATCATAATATGAGATTGTTTTAATCTGCAATTTGAGAGAGAGAAGGTTAAATCGGAAGTGTCAGTGTTGCAGTTGAACAAAGGGGACTATGAAGGCATGAGAGAGGAGCTGGCCAAGGTCGACTGGAAAGGGATCCTAGCAGGAATGACGGTGGAACAGCAATGGCAGGAATTTCTGGGCATAATCCAGAAGACGCAGGATCATTTCATTCCAAAGAGGAAGAAAGATTCTAAGGGGAGTAGGAGGCAAACATGGCTGACAAGGGAAGTTAGGGATGGAATAAAACTAAAAGAAAAGATGTATAACACAGCAAAGAATAGCGGGAAACCAGAGGATTGGGAAACTTTCATAGGACACCAGAAGGTAACAAAACGTGCAATACGGGCTGAAAAGATGAAGTACGAGGGGAAGCTGGCCAAGAATATAAAGAAGGACAGTAAAAGCCTCTTTAGATATATTAAGAGAAAAAGAGTAGCAAAGTCAAATGTGGGTCCCTTGAAGGCAGACACGGGTGAAATTATTATGGGTAACAAGGAAATGGCAGAAGAGTTGAAAAGGTACTTCGAATCTGTCTTCACTAAGGAAGACACAAACAATCTACCAGATGTACTTGATGACAGAGGATCTAGGAGGGTAGAGGAACTGAAAGAAATTTGCATTAGGTGAGAAATAGTATTGGGTATACTGATGGGACTGAAGGTTGATAAATCCCCTGGGCCTGATAATCTGCATCCCAGGGTACTCAGGGAGGTGGCTCTAGAAATAGTGGATGCATTGGTGATCATTTTCCAATGTTCAATAGATTCAGGATCAGTTCCTGTGGATTGGAGGATAGGGATCCTAGCAGGATGTTATCTCACATTTCAAGAAAGGAGCGAGAGAGAAAACGGGGAATTACAGAGCAGTTAGCCTGACATCAGTGGTGGGGAAGATGCTGGAGTCAATTATTAAAGAGGTAATAATGGTGCATTTGGATAGCAGTAAAAGGATTGGTCCAAGTTAGCATGGATTTATGAAAGGGAAATCATGCTTGACTAATCTTCTGGAATTTTTTGAGGATGTGACAAGTAAAATAGATGAAGGGGAGCCAGTGGATGTAGTGTATCTAGACTTTCAGAAAGCCTCACACGGGAGATTGGTGAGCAAAATTAGAGCACATGGTATTGGGGGTAGGGTGTTGACATGGATAGAGAATTGATTGGTAGACAGGAAGCAAAGAGGAGTAAACGGGTCCTTTTCAGAATGGCAGGCAGTGGCGAGTGGAGTGCCGCAAGGCTCGGTGTTGGGGCCGCAACTGTTTACCATATATATTAATGATTTGGATGAAGGAATTAGAAGTAACACTAACAAGTTTGCGGGTGACTCAAAGCTGGGTGGCAGTGTGAACTGCAAAGAGGATGTTAGGAGGTTGCAGGGTGACCTGGACAGGTTGAGTGAGTGGGCAGATGCGTGGCAGATATAGTATCATATAGATAAATGTGAGGTTATCCACTTTGGCGGCAAAAACAAGGAGGCAGATTATTATCTCAACAGTCTGAAGAAGGGTCTCGACCCGAAACGTCACCCATTCCTTCTCTCCCGAGATGCTGCCTGACCTGCTGAGTTACTCCAGCATTTTGTGAATAAATCGATTTGTACCAGCATCTGCAGTTATTTTCTTATATTATCTCAATGGTGTCAGGTTAGGTAACGGGGAAGTGCAGCGAGACCTGGGTGGCCACAGTTTAAGAATAAGGGGTATGCCATTTAGAACGGAGATGAGGAAAAGCTTTTTCAGTCAGAGTTGTAAATCTGGAATTCTCTGCCTCAGAAGGCAGTGGAGGCCAATTCTCTGAGTGCATTCAAGAGAGAGCTAGATAGAGCTCTTAAGGATAGCAGAGTCAGGGTGTATGGGGAGAAGGCAGGAACGGGGTACTGATTGAGAATGATCAGCCATGATCACATTGAATGGTGGTGCTGGCTCGAAGAGCCGAATGGCCTACTCCTACACCTATTGTCTATTGTGCACCAGTCACTGAAAGTTGGTGTGCAGGTACTGCAGGCAGTGAAAAAAGCTAATGGCATGTTGGTCTTCATAACAAGAGGATTTCAGTATAGGAGTAAAGAGGTTCTTCTGCAGTTTGGGGGCGTGGCTGCGTTCTGCAGCTGCGGCTCACCGGCAGTCTCTCTGTCTTTTTTTGTTTGTTGTCTATTGTCATCGTTTAAATGTATCTTTTGATTTATTTTTAACTCTGTATATGTGAGGGGGTTGGGGAAACCTTTTTTTCCAATCTCCTCCTCAACGGAGATGTGACCTTTACCGTGTCGTATCTCCGTTCGCGTTACGGCCTAACACCGTGGAGTCGGCGGCCTCCAGCTGGGATTGACCTTGAAGACTCCGGTCGCAGGGCCTGGACTTACCATCTCGGAGGCTTCGGCCGTGGGCCCTGCAGACCGCAACATCGGGAGTTCGCAGGTCCCTGGCTGGCGTCCGGCTTTCGGGAGCTCCAGCCATAGCAGCTTCGACCGCCCCGAAGCGCGAGGTTTGATCGACCCGCTCGCAGGCCCCTCATCGCCCTGCATCGCCCGGTGGGGGCTCAGGACCTTCATCGGCCTGCTCGGCTCGGCCCTCGGACTTTCCATCGCCCGGTGGGGGCTTCAAAAGTTGGGAGCCTCGATCGCCTCGTGGCACCACGGGAGAAGAATGAGGAGGGGATAAGACTTTTCTTTGCCTTCCATCACAGTGAGGGTGTGCCTGGAGCAATCACTGTGATGGGTGTTTGTGTTAAAAATTGTAATTGTATGTCTTGTGTTCTTTATTGTCTACTGCCGGACCCTGACGTGAGAGGACGCTAGTGCTATTTGTTCGCCGCTTCTCCGTCAGGATAGTTCGTTTGTCTGTTTTTAATGTCTTGACTGTTTTTGTAAAGCGTCTTTGAGCATTTGGAAAAGTGCTATAAAAAATAAATGTTTATTATTATTATTATTATAGGTGTATAGGGCCCTGGTAAGACCACATCTGGAGTATTGTGTACAGTTTTGGATCTCCTAATTTGAGGAAGGACATCCTTGTAATTGAGGCAGTGCAGCATAGGTTCACGAGATTGATCCCTGAGATGGCGAGACTGTCATATGAGGAGAGATTGAAAAGACTAGGCTTGTATTCACTGGAGTTTAAAAGAATGAGAGGGGATCTTATAGTGACATATAAAATTATAAAAGGACTGGACAAGCTGGATGCAGGAAAAATGTTCCCGGTGTTGGGGGGAGTCCAGAACCAGGGGACAGAGTCTTAGAATAAAAGGGAGGTCATTTAAAACTGAGGTGAGAAGTCACTTTTTTAACCCAGAGAGTTGTGAATTTGAGGAATTCGCTACCACAGAGGGCAGTGGAGGCCAAATCACTAGACGAATTTAAGAGAGAGTTAGATAGAGCTCCAGGGGCTAGCGGAATCAATGGCTATGGGGAGAAGGGCACAGGTTACTGATTGTGGATGATCAGCCATGATCACAATGAATGGCGGTGCATGCTCGAAGGGCCGAATGGCCTCCTCCTGCACCTATTTTCTATGTTTCTACCTCTTCACTTTTTCCACATTTTGTTACGTTACAGCCTTATTTTAAAATGAATTAAATTCATTTTTTAATCATCAATCTACACATAGTACCCCATAATAAAAAAAGGAAAAACAGATGTTTAGAAATGTTTGCAAAGTAATTAAAAAGAAATAACTGAAATATCACATTTATATAAGTATTCAGACCCTTTGCTATGACACTGAAAATTGAGCTTATATTAATCCTTTTTCCATTGATTATCCTTGAGATGTTTCTACAACTTGGTTGGAGTCCACCAGTGGTAAATTAAATTGATTGGACATGATTTGGAAAGGCACATACCTGTCTTTTCAATCTCTCCTCATATGACAGTGCATGTCAGAGCAAAAACCAAGCCATGAAGATGAAGGAATTGTCCATACACCTCCAAGATAGGATTGTGTCGAGACACAGATCTGGGGAAAGGTATAAAACAATTTCTGCAGCATTGCAGGTCCCGAAGAGCACAGTGGCCTCCGTCATTCTTAAATGCAAGAACTTTGGAATCACCAGGACTCTTCATAGAGCTGGCCGCCTGGCCAAACTGAGCAATTGGGGGAGAAGGGCCTTGGTCCGTAGAAGGTCACTCTGACAGAGCTCTAGAGTTCCTCTGTGAAGATGGGAGACCCTTCCAGAAGGACAACTATATCTGCAGCACTCCACCAATCAGGACTTTATGGTAGAGTTGCCAGACGGAAGCCAGTCCTCAGAAAAGGCACATGACAGCCTGCTTGGAGTTTGCCCAAAGGCACCTAAAGGACTCTCAGACCATGAGAAACAAGATTCTCTGGTCTGATGAAACCAAGATTGAACTCTTTGGCTTGAATGCCAAGCGGCACCGCTCATCACCTGGCCAATACCATACCTATGATGATGCATGGTGGTGGCAGCATCATGCTGTGGGGTTGTTATTCAGCGGCAGGAACTGGGAGACTAGTCAGGATCGAGGGAAAGATGAACGGAGCAAAGGACAGAGAGATCCTCGATGAAAACCTGCACCAGAGCGTTCTGGACCTCAGACTGGGGCGGAGGTTCACCTTCCAACAGGACAATGACCCTAAGCACACAGCCAAGACAATGCAGGAGACGCTTCAAGACAAGTCTGTGGATGTCCTTGAGTGGCCCAGCTGGAGCCCGGACTTGAACCCGATCGAACATCTCTGGAGGGACCTGAAAATAGCTGTGCAGCGACGCTCCCCATCCAACCTGACAGAGCTTGAGAGGATCTGCAGAGAAGAATGGGAGAAATGATCCAAATACAGGTGTGCCAAGCTTGTAGCGTCATACCCAAGAAGACAAGGCTGTAATCGCTGCCAAAGGTGCCTCAACTGAGCAAAGGGTCTGAATACTTATGTAAATGTGATATTTCAGTTATTTATTTTTATTTACTTTGCAAAAATTTCTAAACACCTGTTTTCGCTTTTTTATAATGGGGTATTGTGTGCAGATTGATGATTTAAAAAAAAAAAGAATTTAATCCATTTTAAAATAAGGCTGTAAAGTAGCAAAATGTGGAAAAAGTCAAGAGGTCTGAATACTTTCTGAATGAACTGTAACCCATTCTTCCATGTCTGCCCCCTTGTTTTCTCAACAAAAAAAAACCTAATCATCCTTAGAACTGAATATTTTTGCATACTCACTTAAGGTGCGTGATGAAACATTCAACATACTCTTACATTTTTATTTGTAAAGATGAATATTTAGATTTGTAAGTAGGTGTGCATTTGAATGAATGCAAGATCTGTGGTAGAGTAAAGAGTCTGTCCCACTTAGGCGATTTTAAGGCGACTGCCGGTGACTAGGCTGTCTCCGAACGTTCGCCGGGGTGTAGCGGGCATGATCGACGGTGTCGTGGGCATGATCGACGGTGTCACGGGCATGATCGACGGTGTCGCGGGCATGATCGACGGTGTCGCGGGCATGATCGACGGTGTCGCGGGCATGATCGTGAGGAGTCTTCAAAGAATTATAGCGGATCTCGGCGCGTCACTGAAAATTTTTCCAGATAGAAATTTCTCGGCGACAGATGGCTTGTCGCCAGGTATCGTAGCTTATTGCGGGCGCTGTCACATGCTGTCCCCAGGTTTGCTAGGTTGTCGCAGATGCATTTAGAAGCACGTAATATTAAATTAAGAAAAGGCATTTGAAGATTCCAGAAGATAGTTTTGTTTAACCAATTTATTTACCATCAGGACATTTGACAGGTAGATTGGAGGCGACAGTTTGACGGTCAGGTAAGCGTGGGAATTTCGCGATGTTTCCGAAGACGGTGTAATCTCTTAGCCAGGTGCTAGTTTCACAAAAAAGTAACTTGTATCGACCTGACTCGGCATTGTCGTGGTCATTGTCATAGGGTAAAAGAAAATTTTGGTGATCTGCTATGACTTTGATAGTCGCCGGCAGTCACCTTAAAAATTGCGTAACTGGGACAGGCCCTTAAAGCTGGAGCATCTCCGGAGAAAAGGAATAGGTGATGTTTCAGGTCGAGACCCTTCTTCAGACTGAGAGGTGGGAGAGAGGGAAACGAGACATGTAGACAGCAATAAAGAGATAAACAAATGAAAGAAAGATATGCAAAAAGTAACGATGATCAAGAGAAAAGGTGGAGCGAACAATGGTCCATTATTGGCTGTGGGATTCGTGATAACGCGTTATACAGACTGAAACTCAACAGGACTAGAAACTCAATGAAACTAGTATGATGACTAGGGTGGGGAAGGACAGGGAGTGAAGGGTTGCTTGAAGTTAGAGAAATCAATATTCATACTGCTGGATTGTAAACTGCCCGAGGAAAATATGAGGTGCTGTTCCTCCAACATGCATTTGGCTCCCTTCCCACCCACCTCCACTCTCTCTTCCCCCCACCACCACCCCTCCCCAGTCCCACTCTTCCTCCCACCCCCACTCTCTGCTCCTCCCAACCACCCCCTCCCCCCCACTCTTCCCTGACCCCCACTGTCCCCCTTCACCCCCAACACCACTCTCTCATGTCCCAACCACCTCCCCCCTCCCCTGCTGTCCCCTTCCCCCCACCCCTCCACCTCCCCACCCGCACTCTGCCCTCCTCCCAGTCCCACTCTCCCTCCCACTCGCACTCTCCCCACCCCTCTTTCCCCACCACCCCTTTTTCCCCACCACCCCCATTTCCCCCACCCCCTCATTCTCTCCTCCCCAGCCCCACTCTCACTCTCCCTCACCCCCGCTCCTCTCCTCCCCCCACCCTCCCCTCCACCCACTCGCCCCACCCCCATTCTCACTGTCCCCACCCCCATTCTCACTGTCCCCCTCTTCCCCACTCTCCCCTCTTCCCCACCCCCAGTGTCCCCCTTCCTCCCCACCCCCACTCTCTTCCCCCCACCACCACCCCCTTCCCCGCACGTCCCCTCTCTCTTCCCCCCACCACCACCTCCTCCCCCGCTGTCCCCCTCCCCAGTCCCACTCTCCCTCCAACCCCCACTCTCTGCTCCTCCCACCCTCCCCCCATTCTCTCCTACCCCCACACTCCCCCTCCCCCCATTCTCCCCCTCCCCCCATTCTCCCCCTCCCCCCACACTCCCCCTCCCCCCATTCTCCCCTCCCCCCATTCTCCCCATTCTCCCCCTCCCCCCATTCTCTCCTCCCCCCCATTCTCTCCTCCCTCCCATTCTCTCCTCCCCAGCCCCACTTTCACTCTCCCCATCCCCCCTCTCTCCTCCACCCCTCCTCCCCCACCCCCTGCTCCTCTCCTTCCCCCACCCTCACACCCTCCTACACCCACCCTCCCCTCCACACACTCGCCCCACCCCCATTCTCACTGTCCCCCTCTCTAGCCTCCCTCTCCTCCATCACTCCCTCCCTCCTCCCCCACCCCCTCCTCCCCTTTCACTCTCACTGTCCCCTTCCCCCCACCCACCTTCTTCCCTTTCCCTCCCCCCACTCTTCCCTGACCCCCACTGTCCCCCTTCCCCCCCACCCCCACTCTCTTCCCCCCACCACCACCCCCTCCTGTCGCACTCCCTCCCACCCCCACTCTCTGCTCCTCCCACCCTCCCCCTCTCCCCCACTCTTCCATGACCCCCACTGTTCCCCTTCCCCCACCCCCACTCCCTCTTCCCCAACCACCCCCCTCCCCCCCACTGTCCCCCTCCCCAGTCCCACTCTCCCCCTCGCCCCACTCTCTCCTCACCTACTCTCACTCTCCCCCCTTCCCCACCACCCCCTTTCCCCCACTCTCTCCTCCCCATTCTCTCCTCCCCCATTCTCTCCTCCCCCACCCTCTCCTCCCCCCACCCTCAGCCCCCTCCTACCCCCACCCTCCCCCCCCCTCTCCTCCCCCACCCTTCCCTCCACCCACTCGGCCCCCACGTCCACTCCCCTCCGTGGAGCCGTTGGCCGCGAAAGGCACTTACCGAGCATGCAGGGTGGAGGAGCGCCGGACTACTCGAGGTGGGCGGCGGTGGTGGGACTACTCGAAGCGGGCGGCGGCGGGTCTGGGAGCTTGGGGAGGGGATAGAAGCGAGGGGAGAGAGGAGAGAGGCGCAGCGGGAGGCGCAAACAAGATGGCGGAGCGTGAGGCGGCCGCCATCTTTCTGAAGTCGCAATGGGGCCGTCGTTGGAAGCGGCCGCTGAAGGAGGAGGAGAAGAAGCTGCCCGCTGTGGCTTGTGTGCGGTAACGGTGCGGGGCGTGGGCCCGGGCGGGAGTGGGGACTCCAAGACGCCGTGGCGTGGGTTGAACGGACGGAAGGGAAATATGAGTGGACCATCAGTCCGACCATCTCCCTCCTGCTCGGGAGTGTCCCCCGGGTGTAGGAGAGTGAGGGGACAGGAGAGGGGGGCCCCTGATTGCGGGTGGGCGGCTCCGCTAACGGCGTTCATCTTGTTGGTGCGAGTGAGGAGAGGCCGTGCGTGCCTCGCTGGTGACGTCAGACGCACAGCACTTGGAAAAAATGTGTTTAGAAATGAAAGTGTTAAAGTTTAAAATGTCTGTAACTTAAAAGATAAACATAGCACAAAAAGTAAGGAAATTTGTGTTTGGTAGATTATTTCTTTGTTGTAACAATGCTTCTTGGCAATAAATCTTATACCGTTGGAAAGCCTGTTTATTTCCCTTTTAAATGGTGCCACATTTGTAAGGAACATGCATTTGTGGGATGAGCAGCAGAGCTGAGTATGTGGGTTGCGCCCATGAAAAATTTGCCAAATCTTCTCTGCCAATGCCAAACAGCTTTTCCTGCCATTGACTCTTGTTCGGTGTTGTTTGGTGGATTGGATGATTGAAGTCTGAAGAAACAAGACATATTGGCAATTTAACAATTTATTCATTTAATAAACAGGAGCCTCAGTAGCGTGTGGAAGAACCATACACAGCCACAACAGCCTGGCACCTCCTCCTCATGCTGGTCACACACTGTTGTGGGATGGCATCCCATTCTTCAACCAGCATTTGTCGCAAGTCAGCCAACGTGGTTGTGTTGGTCACTCTGGCACGAACAGCACGCCCAAGCTGATCCCACAAGTGTTCAATGGGGTTGAGGTCAGGACTGCTGGCAGGCCATTCCATCCTCTCCACTCCCAAATTCTGGAGGTAGTCTCTGAGAAACCCTGCTCTGTGGGGGCGAGCATTGTCATCTTGGAGGATAGAGTTCGGTCCCAGACTGTGGAGATATGGGATTGCCACTGGTTGCAGAATCTCATCTCGATATCTCTCTGCATTGAGATTGCCTCCAATGATGACAAGCCTCGTTTTTCCAGTGAGGGAGATGCTGCCCCACACCATCACACTGCCTCCACCAAAAGATGTTACTCTATCGGTGCAGCAATCAGCGTAGCGTTCTCCGCGTCTTCTCCACACTTTAACCCTATGATCCAACTGCCATAGGCAGAATCTGGACTCATCGCTGAACATAACGTTCCTCCACATGTTCAGGTTCCAGTGCACGTGTTGCCGACACCAGCGCAAACGGGCCTGACGGTGAAGGGCTGTCATGGCAGGCCTCCTGGCAGCCCTATGAGACCGGAGATCGGCTACGTGCAGTCTGTTCCGAATTGTCTGGGCAGAGAGCCGTCGGCCATATCGTCCTGCAAACCTTGACTGCAAATCTGTAGAAGATAGCCTACGGTTCCTAAGTGCTGACAGGGTGAGGAAACGGTCTTCTTCGGGTGTCGTCTTCTTGGGACGCCCACTTCGCGGCCTATCTCTGACATCCCCCGTTATATGGAACTTGGCCTTCACTCCAAATAATGCCGCAACTTGGTTTTGCGGAACACCAGCTTGAAGTTGCCCTATCGCTGGGGCCCTATCCAGATCAGTCAAACGTGGCATGCCGATTCTTGGAGCAAACACCTACTGACCACTGTAGCAGGGCCCATGCTCACAGATGCTGCCAATCAGGCACCTGATTGTCAGCACCAGGGGGTACCAGAAGCTCAAAACAAGAGTCAATAGCAACAGCAGAATAAGCTGTTTGGCATTGGCAGAGAAGATTTGGCAAATTTTTCATGGGCGCAACCCATATACTCAGCTCTGCTGCTCATCCCACAAATGCATGTTCCTTACAAATGTGGCACCATTTAAAAGGGAAATAAACAGGCTTTCCAACGGTATAAGATTTATTGCCAAGAAGCATTGTTACAACAAAGAAATAATCTACCAACACACAAATTTCCTTACTTTTTGTGCTATGTTTATATGACTAATTTAAATAAAACTTGTTATAAACAGTCGCCAGGACAGTGATGATTCAAGATTCAAGATAGCTTTATTTGTCATCCAATATTGGACGAAATTCAGTCACCCACAGTCCAACAATAAAAGCATTAAATAGGTATTAAAATTACACAACCCCAAAAACACACAAAAAAAGAAACATCCATCAAAGAAACATCCATCACAGTGAGTCTCCTCTAGTCCTCTCCTCAAGGTGATGGAAGGCCACAATGTCTTTCCCTTCTCCTGCCGTCTTCTCCCGCGGCCAGGTTGTTGTGGTTGGAGGCCGCGCCGGACGGTCCGCAGCGGCCCGAGCCTAAGGCGAGTCGCAGCCGCTCCCGCAGCCTCCGAAGACGGCCGGCTTCACCGATGATAAGTCCGATCCGGGGCGGGCGAACACGCTGCCGCTGTTGCTGCACGTCGGGGCGGTCGTGGCTCCCGACATTGAAGCCCCCGCCCAGCAGAGAAAAATCCCGCGGCATATTTTAGGCCGCGCCGGACGGTGAAATGTCCGCGGCCCAAGCCCCGCGATCCGGAGCGGGCGAACACGCTGCCGCTGTGGGAGCTCCCAATGTCGGCATCCTCGCAGCCCGAGCCTAAGGCGAGTCGCAGCCGCTCCCGCAGCCTCCGAAGACGGCCGGCTCCGCTGATGGTAAGTCCGGTCCGCGGGCTCAGCGAACCAGAGCCCTGGAGGCCGCCAGCTCCAGGAGTTGGGCCGATGGTAGGCCGCAGCAGGAACGGAGACAACACCCAGAAAACAAAGGTCGGGTCTCCGTTCGGAAGGGACACCTATTTACAATTTTACAGTTCCCCCCCTCCCCCCTCACATACACACACAGTACACAAACACAAAAACACGACATCACAACTACAATTAAGACAAAAAAACAACAAAAACACAAAGACAAATGGACCGCAGGTAAGCCGCAGCTGCTATGGCAGACCGCCACCATAAGGTGGCGCGAACATTGTGTCGCTGTGGTTTACCGTTGTGGCTGCAGGTCCGCATGTTATATATATATCTGCATGAATTGTGAGCTCATCTCACAGGGGCACGGGTCCCATTGTGACGTCACACGCTGAAGACCTTCAAGAAATCGGTTAGAAATTAAATGTTTTAACTTTAAAACCTCTAACAAAATATACGACTGATTTAAATGAACTTGTTATAGGCACCAGCGGCGAGAGTGGTGATTACGGCAATACAAAAATTGTGGCACTACGGTTTACCGTTTTGCCAAAATCACAGATACAGACGTATATATTTATTTATATATATATATATAAATAAATATATACGTCTGTATCTGTAGATATACAAGATCTAAGTTTTAGTAGTATAACTAGACCAAGTGGGCCTGTCCTCGTAGGGTTTCCATTGTAACCTGGGGAAATCGCGTCTTTCCTTTAAAATAAATTGTCTGTTAAAAAAAAAAAATCTCAATTGGGGGGGGCGGTGAGAATGGGGGGGGGTGGAGAGGGGAGGAGGTAATGGGGTGGTGGAGGGGAGAGGGGAGAGGGGAGAGGGAGCCACTGACACCATCCTGCCAGCGGCCATCTTCTTTCTCCTTCACTGTGGTGCCGTGCTCCTCCAGGGGAGGGGGAGTGGAATTAAAGGCGGTACAGGGAAGAGGAGAGGGTGTGACCGAGGAGCCTTGCACCCAAAGCCTCTCCTGTATTGGTGTAGCACCCACAATCCCCTACTCAATCCCCATTATCCCCCCCTCCCTACCTCCAACTGTCACATCTTCCATCCCACTCTCTGCTCCTCCCACCCTTCCCCCCAGTCTCCCCGCTTCCCTGACCCCCACTGTTCCCCATCCCCCCACCCCCTCTTCCCCCAACCACCCCCACACCCTCGCTGTCCCCCTCCCCTGTCCCACTCTCCCCCTCGGCCCATTCTCACTCTCCCCCCCTCCTTTCCCCACCACACCCTTTCCCCCACTCTCTCCTCCCCCCACCCTCACCCCCCTCCTATCCCCACCCTTCCCTCTCCCCCAGTCTCCCCACTTCCCTGACCCCCACTTTCCCCTTCCCCCACCCCCGCTCCCTTTTCCCCCAACCACCCTACACCCCCGCTGTCCCCCCCTCCCCAATCCCACTCTGCCCTTCGCCCCACTCTCTCCTCACCTACTCTCACTCTCACCCCCCTTTCCCCACCTCCCCCTTTCCCCCAATCTCTCCTCCCCCCCACCCTCACCCCTCTCCTACCCCCTTCGAGGTGAAAGGGGAGGAGGGAGGGGGTGAGAGAGGAGGGGGAGGCTGGGGGAGGAGAGAGGGGGTGTGGGGGAAAGGGGGATGGTGGTGGGGGGGAAGAGAGTGGGGGTGGGGGGAAGGGGACCCTTTCCTCCACCCACCCCTCCACCCACTCGGCCCCCACGACCACTTCCCTCCGTGGAGCCGTTGGCGGCGAAAGGCACTTACTGAGCGTGCACGGAGGAGGAGAGAGCTCCGGACTACTCGAGTCGGGCAGCGGAGCATCGGGAGGGGAGAGAAGCGAGAGGAGAGAGGCGCGGCGGGAGGCCTCCCTCCACACCTCCCTCCTCCCTCCCTCCCCCCCTCCTGGTTACAATGGAAACCCTACGAGGACGGGCCCAACGGGGAAAGAGGGGTACTGGGAAAAGGGGAGGTCCCCCTTCCCCCCTCAACCCCTTCATCCCCCCTCCTTCCCACCTCCATCCCCACTCCCTCCCCCCCTCCTCCCCCTCCCTCCCCAACTCCCTCCCCCTCCCTCCCCCTAACTCCCCCCTCCCTCCTTCCCTCCATCCCTCCCTCCCCCAATCCCTCCCCCCTCCCTCCACCCTTCCATCCCTCTCCCCCTCCCCCCTCCTTCCACCCTCCCTCCCCCCTCCCCGTTACAATTGAAACCCTACGAGGACGGGCCCAACGGGGAAAGAGGGGTACTGGGAAAAGGGGAGGTCCCCCTCACTACCCCCTCCCTCCCTCCCCCTCCCCCCTACCCCCCTCCCTCCCCTCCCCCCTCCCTCCCCTCCCCTCCTCCCTCCACACCTCCCTCCTCCCTCCCTCCCCCTTCCCTCCCTCCCCTCCTCCCGGTTACAATGGAAACCCTACGAGGACGGGCCCAACGGGGAAAGAGGGGTACTGGGAAAAGGGGAGATCCCCCTCCCTCCCCCTTCCCCCCTCCCCTCCCCCCTCCCTCCCCCTTACATCCCCCCCTACCCCCCTCCCTCCCCTCTCCCTCCCCCCTTCTCCCCTCTTCCCTCCACACCTCCCTCCTCCCTCCCTCCCCCTTCCCTCCCTCCCCTCCCGGTTACAATGGAAACCCTACGAGGACGGGCCCAATGGGGAAAGAGGGGTACTGGGAAAAGGGGAGGTCCCCCTCCCTCCCCTTCCCCCCTCCCCTCCCCCCTCCCCTTCCCCCCTCCCCTCCCCCCTCCCTCCCCCTACCCCCTTCCCTCCCCTCTCCCTCCCCCCCTTCCCCCTCCCCTCCCCCCTCCACACCTCCCTACTCCCTCCCTCCCCCTTCCCTACCCCCCACTCCCCTCCCGGTTACAATGGAAACCCTACGAGGACGGGCCCAACGGGCACACTCGTGCTCGTAGGTTCACTAGGTTAATTCCCGGAATGGCGGGACTGTCGTATGTTGAAAGGCTGGAGCGATTGGGCTTGTATACACTGGAATATAGAAGGATGAGGGGGGATCTTATTGAAACATATAAGATAATTAGGGGATTGGACACATTAGAGGCAGATAACATGTTCCCAATGTTGGGGGAGTCCAGAACAAGGGGCCACAGTTTGAGAATAAGGGGTAGGCCATTTAGAACGGAGATGAGGAAGAACTTTTTCAGTCAGAGGGTGGTGAAGGTGTGGAATTCTCTGCCTCAGAAGGCAGTGGAGGCCAGTTCGTTGGATGCTTTCAAGAGAGAGCTGGATAGAGCTCTTAAGGATAGCGGAGTGAGGGGGTATGGGGAGAAGGCAGGAACGGGGTACTGATTGAGAGTGATCAGCCATGATCGCATTGAATGGCGGTGCTGGCTCGAAGGGCTGAATGGCCTACTCCTGCACCTATTGTCTATTGTCTATTGTCTATCTATCTATCTATCTATCTATATACTATTAAAACTCACTTCTTGTTTATAAATATGTTTGTATCCTGGGTTTGTGTATGTATCACTGATTGCGGCAAAACTGTAAACCGTCGCGTCATGGTTTTTGCACCGCCTTGATCACCAACCTCCCGTCTGACCGGCCGCGATATTTTCATTTAATTTGGTCATATATTTTTTAAGTTACAGAGGTTTTAAAGCGCTGCCCCCCCTGATTTATCGAAGTTTTGACAGAAGGGGGGCGCTGCGGTGCGGATTAATCTTCATTGTGATGTCACAATGCCCCTGTGCCAAGCAGCTGCTATTGGGTGTCTGCTCTTTACAAATTTACATTTTTAAATTTTTAACCTTTTTTTTCAAAGGTCTTCAGCTTGTGACGTCACAATGCTTGTGCTGCATTGTTGCGAAAAGAAAATGGTTGTTTTTTAAAGTTGTGTTTTTAATTGCAAGTCACTTAACATACACAGATCAGCATGGGGCCCCTATGCTCGTGGGCCACCGGGGCAAGTGTTACGAAAAAAGAAAGAGGAGGTCCCCCTTCCCCCCTCAACCCCTTCCTCCCCACTCCTTCTCACCTCCATCCCCACTCCCTCCCCCCCTCCTCCCCAACTCCCTCCCCATCCCTCCCCACCTCCCTCACCCCTCGGGGACGGGCCCAACGGGGAAAGAGGGGTACTGGGAAAAGGAGAGGTCCCCCTCCCTCCCCCCTTCCCACCTCCCCCTCCGTCCCCCCTCCCTCCCCCTCCCTCCACCTCCCCCCCTTCCCCCTTCCCCCCCTTCCCCCTCCCCTCCCCCCCTCCATCCCCCTCCCCTCCTCCATCCCTCCCCCCTCCCTCCCCACCTCCCGGTTACAATGGAAACCCTACGAGGACGGGCCCAACGGGGAAAGAGGGGTACTGGGAAAAGGGGAGGTCCCCCTCCCTCCTCCCTTCCCCCTCCCTCCCCTCTCCCTCCACCTCCCCCTCTTCCCCCTCCCCTTCCCCCCTCCCCTCCCCCCTTCCCTCCCCTCATCCCTCCACACCTCCCTCCTCCCTCCCTCACCGCCTCCCGGTTACAATGGAAACCCTACGAGGACGGGCCCAACGGGGAAAGAGGGGTACTGGGAAAACGGGTGGTCCCCCTCCCATCCCCCTCCCTCCCCCTCCCTCCACTCTCCCTCCCCCCTCCCCTCCCCCACTCCCTCCCCCTCCCCTCCCTCCTCCCTTCCCTCCCCCCCACTCCCCTCCCGGTTACAATGGAAACCCTACGAGGACGGGCCCAATGCGGAAAGAGGGGTACTGGGAAAAGGGGAGGTCCCCCTCCCTCCCCGTTCTCCCCTCCCCCTCCCTCCCCCCTACCCCCCTCCCTCCCCTCTCCCTCCCCCCCTTCCCCTCTCCAACCCTCCCCTCCCCCTCCACACCTCCCTCCTCCCTCCCTCCCCCTTCCCCCCCCCCTCCTCCCGGTAACAATGGAAACCCTACGAGGACGGGCCCAACGGGGAAAGCGGGGTACTGGGAAAAGGGGAGGTCCCCCTCCCTCCCCCTTTCCCCCTCCCTACCCCCTCCATCTTCTCTCCCTCCCCCTCCCCTCCCTTCCTCCCTCCCCCTCCTCCTCCCCTCCCCCCTCCCCCCTCCCCTCCTCCCTCCCCCTCCCCCCCTCTCTCCCCCTCCCTTCCTCCCTCCCTCCCCCTTCCCTCCACACCACTCCCCTCCCGGTTACAATGGAAACCCTACGAGGACGGGCCCAACGGGCACACTTGTGCTAGTATACTATTAAAACTCAGATCTTGTAGGTTTGTATCGGGATTTGTGTATGTATCAGTGATTCCGGCAAAACAGTAAACCGTGGCGCCACGGTTTTTGCACCGACTTGATCACCAACCTCCCGGCTGACCGGCCGCGATATTTTCATTTAATTTGTTCGTATGTTTTTAAAGTTACAGAGGTTTTAAAGCGCTGCCCCCCCCCCCCCCCATATTGAAGTTTCTATAGAGGGCGCTGCGGTGCGGATTTAGTCTTCAGCGTGTGATGTCACAATGGACAAGCAGCTGCTATTGGGTGTCTGCTCTTTACAAATTTACATCTTTTTATTTTTAACCTTTTTTTCCCAAGGTCTTCAGCTTGTGACGTCACAATGCTTGTGTGAGATGGTTGCAACATTGTTGCGAAAGGCAACTGGTTGTTTTTTAAAGTTGCGTTTTTTATTGCAAGTCATTTAACATACACAGATCAGCATGGGGCCCCTATGTTCGTGGGCCACCGCGGCAAGTGTTTCGAAAAAATAAAGGGGAGGTCCCCCTACCCCCCTCAACCCCCCTCAACCCCTCCCTCCCCCCTTCCCACCTCCCCTCCCCCCCTCCCTCCAACTCCCCCCTTCCCCCTCCCCTCCCACCCCTTCCCCCCTCCCCTTCCACCCCTTCCCCCCTCCCCTCCCCTCCACCCCTCCATCCCCCTCCCCTCCTCCCTCCCTCCCCCTTCCCTCCCTCCCCGCCTCCCAGTTACAATGGAAACCCTACGGGGACGGGCCCAACGGGGAAAGAGGGGTACTGGGAAAAGGGGAGGTCCCCCTCCCTCCCCTCCCCCCTCCCCTCACCCCTCCCCTCCCCCTCTCTCCCCTCCCCCTCCCTCCCCTCCCCCTCCCCCCCTTCCCCTCCCTCCCTTCCCCCCTCCCCTCCCCCCCTCCCCTCCCCCTCCACACCTCCCTCCTCCCTTCCCTCCCCCCCACTCCCCTCCCGGTTACAATGGAAACCCTACGAGGACGGGCCCAACGGGGAAAGAGGGGTACTGGGAAAAGGGGAGGTCCCCCTCCCTCCCCCTTCCCCCCTCCCCTCCCCCCTACCCCCCTCCCTCCCTTCTCCCTCCCCTCCTCCCTACACACCTCCCTCCTCCCTCATTCCCCTTCCCTCTCTCCCCTCCTCCCGGTTACAATGGAAACCCTACGAGGACGGGCCCAACGGGGAAAGAGGGGTACTGGGAAAAGTGGAGGTCCCCCTCCCTCCCCCCTCCCCTCCCTCCCCCTTCCCCTCTACCCCTCTCCCTCCCCCCCTTCCACCTTCCCCCCTCCCCAACTCCGCTCCCCTCCCCCTCCCTCCCCCCTACCCCCCTCCCTCCCCTCTCCCTCCCCTTCCCCACCCCTCCCTCCCCCTCCCCTCCTCCGTCCACACCTCCCTCCTACCTCCCTCCCCCTTCCCTCCCTCCCCTCCTCCCGGTTACAATGGAAACCCTACGAGGACGGGCCCAACGGGGAAAGAGGGGTACTGGGAAAAGGGGAGGTCCCCCTCCCTCCCCCCTTCCCCCCTCCCCTCCCTCCCCCTCCCCCCTACCCCTCTCCCTCCCCCCACCCCTCCCTTCCCCCCTCCCCTCCCTCCCCCTCCCCTCCTCCATCCACACCTCCCTCCTCCCTCCCTCCCCCTTCCCTCCCTCCCCTCCTCCCGGTTACAATGGAAACCGTACGAGGACGGGCCCAACGGGGAAAGAGAGGTACTGGGAAAAGGGGAGGTCCCCCTTCCTTCCCCTCCCCCCCTACCCCCCTCCCTCCCCCCTCCCCTCCCCTCCCTCCCTCCCCCTCCCTCCTCCCTAACCCCCTCCCTCCCCGATCCCCCCCTTCCCCCCTCCCCTCCCCCCTCCCTCCCCCTCCCCTCCTCCCTCCCTCCCCCTTCCCTCCCCCCACCCTCCCCCCACCCTCCCCTCCTCGCTCCCCGCCTCCCGGTTACAATGGAAAACCTACGAGGACGGGCCCAACGGGGAAAGCGGGGTACTGGGAAAAGGGGAGGTCCCCCTCCCTCCCCCCCATCCCTCCCCCCTACCCCCCTCCCTCCCCTCTCCCTCCCCCCTCCCCTCCCCCCTCCCTCCCCCCTTCCCCCTCCCTCCCCCCTACCCCCCTCCCTCCCCTCTCCCTCCCCTCCCCCACTCCCTCCCCCCTACCCCCTCTCTCCCCTCTCCCTCCCACCTCCCCCCCCTCCCCCCCTCCCTCCCCCTTCCCTCCCCCCCCACTCCCCTCCCGGTTACAATGGAAACCCTACGAGGACGGGCCCAACGGGCACACTCGTGCTAGTCTATCTATCTATCTATCTATCTATCTATATACTATTAAAACTCACTTCTTGTTTATAAATATGTTTGTATCCTGGGTTTGTGTATGTATCACTGATTGCGGCAAAACTGTAAACCGTCGCGTCACGGTTTTTGCACCGCCTTGATCACCAACCTCCCATCTGACCGGCCGCGATATTTTCATTTAATTTGGTCATATATTTTTTAAGTTACAGAGGTTTTAAAGCGCTGCCCCCCCTGATTTATCGAAGTTTTGACAGAAGGGGGGCGCTGCGGTGCGGATTAATCTTCATTGTGATGTCACAATGCCCCTGTGCCAAGCAGCTGCTATTGGGTGTCTGCTCTTTACAAATTTACATTTTTTAATTTTTAACCTTTTTTTTCCAAGGTCTTCAGCTTGTGACGTCACAATGCTTGTGCTACATTGTTGCGAAAAGCAAATGGTTGTTTTTTAAAGTTGTGTTTTTAATTGCAAGTCACTTAACATACACAGATCAGCATGGGGCCCCTATGCTCGTGGGCCACCGGGGCAAGTGTTACGAAAAAAGAAAGGGGAGGTCCCCCTTCCCCCCTCAACCCCTTCCTCCCCACTCCTTCCCACCTCCATCCCCACACCCTCCCCCCCTCCTCCCCAACTCCCTCCCCATCCCTCCCCACCTCCCTCACCCCTCGGGGACGGGCCCAACGGGGAAAGAGGGGTACTGGGAAAAGGAGAGGTCCCCCTCCCTCCCCCCTCCCCCCTTCCCCCTCCCTCCCCCCTCCCTCCCCCTCCCTCCCCCTCCCTCCACCTCCCCCCCTTCCCCCCTCCCCCCCTTCCCCTCCCACCCCTTCCTCCCCCCTTCCATCCCCCTCCCCTCCTCCATCCCTCCCCCCTCCCTCCCCACCTCCGGTTACAATGGAAACCCTACGAGGACGGGCCCAACGGGGAAAGAGGGGTACTGGGAAAAGGGGAGGTCCCCCTCCCTCCTCCCTTCCACCCTCCCTCCCCTCTCCTCCACCTCCCCCTCTTCCCCCCTCCCCTTCCCCCCTCCCCTCCCCCCTTCCCTCCCCTCCTCCCTCCTCCCTCCCTCCCCCCTCCCTCCCCGCCTCCCGGTTACAATGGAAACCCTACGAGGACGGGCCCAACGGGGAAAGAGGGGTACTGGGAAAACGGGTGGTCCCCCTCCCTCCCTCCCTCCCTCCCTCCCTCCCTCCCCCTCCCCATAACCCCTCCATCCACTCTCCCTCCCCCCCTCCCCCCCTCCCCCACTCCCTCCCCCTCCCCTCCCCCCTCCCTCCTCCCTTCCCTCCCCCCCACTCCCCTCCCGGTTACAATGGAAACCCTACGAGGACGGGCCCAACGGGGAAAGAGGGGTACTGGGAAAAGGGGAGGTCCCCCTCCCTCCCCCTTCTCCCCTCCCCCTCCCTCCCCCCCTACCCCCCTCCCTCCCCTCTCCCTCCCCCCCCTTCCCCTCTCCAACCCTCCCCTCCTCCCTCCACACCTCCCTCCTCCCTCCCTCCCCCTTCCCTCCCTCCCCTCCTCCCGGTAACAATGGAAACCCTACGAGGACGGGCCCAACGGGGAAAGCGGGGGTACTGGGAAAAGGGGAGGTCCCCCCTCCCTCCCCCTTTCCCCCCTCCCTACCCCCTCCATCCTCTCTCCCTCCCCCCTCCCCTCCCCCCTCCCCCCTCCCCTCCCCCCTCCCCTCCCCTCCTCCCTCCCTCCCCCTCCCCCCCTCCCTCCCCCTCCCTTCCTCCCTCCCTCCCCCTTCCCTCCCCCCCACTCCCCTCCCGGTTACAATGGAAACCCTACGAGGACGGGCCCAACGGGCACACTTGTGCTAGTATACTATTAAAACTCAGATCTTGTAGGTTTGTATCGGATTTGTGTATGTATCAGTGATTCCGGCAAAACGGGTAAACCGTGGCGCCACGGTTTTTGCACCGCCTTGATCACCAACCTCCGGGCTGACCGGCCGCGATATTTTCATTTAATTTGTTCGTATGTTTTTAAAGTTACAGAGGTTTTAAAGCGCTGCCCCCCCCCATATTGAAGTTTCTATAGAGGGCGCTGCGGTGCGGATTTAGTCTTCAGCGTGTGATGTCACAATGGACAAGCAGCTGCTATTGGGTGTCTGCTCTTTACAAATTTACATCTTTTTATTTTTAACCTTTTTTTTCAAAGGTCTTCAGCTTGTGACGTCACAATGCTTGTGTGAGATGGTTGCAACATTGTTGCGAAAGGCAGCTGATTGTTTTTAAAGTTGTGTTTTTTATTGCAAGTCATTTAACATACACAGATCAGCATGGGGCCCCTATGCTCGTGGGCCACCGGGGCAAGTGTTTCGAAAAAAGAAAGGGGAGGTCCCCCTTCCCCCTCAACCCCTCCCTCCCCCCTTCCCCCCTCCCCTCCCCCCCTCCCTCCCCCCTCCCTCCAACTCCCCCCTTCCCCCCTCCCCTCCTTCCCTTCCCCCCTCCCCTCCCCTCCCCCCTCCATCCCCCTCCCCTCCTCCCTCCCTCCCCGCCTCCCAGTTACAATGGAAACCCTACGGGACGGGCCCAACGGGGAAAGAGTGGTACTGGGAAAAGGGGAGGTCCCCCTCCCTCCCCCCTCCCTCCCCCCCTACCCCCTCCCTCCCCTTCCCCCCTCCCCCCTCCCCTCCCCCTCCTCCCTCCACACCTCCCTCCTCCCTCCCTCCCCCTTCCCTCCCTCCCCTCCTCCCGGTTACAATAGAAACCTTACGAGGACGGGCCCAACGGGGAAAGAGGGGTACTGGGAAAAGTGGAGGTCCCCCTCCCTCCCCCCTTCCCCCATCCCCTCCCTCCCCCTCCTCCCCTACCCCTCTCCCTCCCCCCTCCCCCACTCCCCTCCCCTCCCCCTCTCCCCCTAACCCCCTCCCTCCCCTCTCCCTCCCCTTCCCCACCCCTCCCCTCCCTCCCCCTCCCCTCCTCCCTCCACACCTCCCTCCTACCTCCCTCCCACCTCCCTCCCCCTTCCCTCCCTCCCCTCCTCCCGGTTACAATGGAAGCCCTACGAGGACGGGCCCAACGGGGAAAGAGTGGTACTGGGAAAAGGGGAGGTCCCCCTCCCTCCCCCCTACCCCTCTCCCTCCCCCTCCCCTCCCCCCTCCCCTCCCCCCCTCCCTCCCCCTCCCCTCCTCCATCCACACCTCCCTCCCTCCCCCCTTCCCTCCCTCCCCTCCTCCCCTCCCCTCCCCCTCCCTCCCCACCTACCCCCCTCCCTCCCCCCTTCCCCCCTCCCCCCTCCGCTCCCCCTCCCCTCCTCCCTCCACACCTCCCTCCTCCTTCCCTCCCCCTTCCCGCCCTCCCCTCCTCCCGGTTACAATGGAAACCCTACGAGGACGGGCCCAACGGGGAAAGAGGGGGTACTGGGAAAAGGGGAGGTCCCCCTCCCTCCCTCCCCCCTACCCACCTCCCTCCCTCCCCCCTACCAACCTCCCTCCCCTCTCCCTCCCCCCTTCCCTCCTCCCTTCCCCCCTCCCCTCCCCCCTCCCATCCACCCCTCTCCCCCCTCCCTCCCCCCTACCCCCCTCTCCCTCCCCCCTCCCCCCCTCCCCTCCCCCCCTCCCTCCCCTCCTCCCTCCCCCTTCCCTCCCCCAACCCTCCCCCTTTCCTCCCCTCCCGGTTACAATGGAAACCCTACGAGGACGGGCCCAACGGGGAAAGAGGGGTACTGGGAAAAGGGGAGGTCCCCCTCCCTCCCCCTTCCCCCCTCCCCTCCACCCCTCCCTCCCCCTCCCCCCCTACCCCTCTCCCTCCCCCCCTGTCCCCCTCCCTCCTCTCCCCTCCCTCCTCCCCCCCCTCCCTCCTCCCCCCCTCCCCCCCTCCCCCCCTCCCCCCTCCTCTCCCCCCCCCCTCCTCTCCCCCCCCCCTCTCTCCCCCCCCTCCTCTCCCCCTCCTCCTCTCCCCCCCCTTCCTCTCCCCCTCCTCCTCTCCCCGAAGCGGAAGTGTAGTCGCCGTCGCCTCTCCCGCTGTTTGATTTCATTTATAACAAAGACATTTATTTAAAATGAGGAATGTGATTTTCATTAAGTTTGATTTTATTTATTTTTAAAAAGCTGCTGCTCTATAGATAAGTTTATTTCCTTTTCAACAAAGAACGCTGTTTATTTTAAAGTAAAAACGCGTTTTTTTTCATTGGGTTTCACCCTCCCTGTTAGCGCCCGATGGTTGGGTCTTTACGTGGTACCTCCCCTCCTCCCTCCACACCTCCCTCCCTCCCCCCTCCCTCCCCCTTCCCTCCCTCCCCTCCTCCCGGTTACAATGGAAACCCTACGAGGACGGGCCCAACGGGGAAAGAGGGGTACTGGGAAAAGGGGAGTTCCCCCATCCTCCCCCCTTCCCCCTCCCTCCCCCCTCCCTCCACCTCCCCCCTTCCCCCCTTTCCCCCCTCCCCTCCCCCCCTTTCCCTCCTCTCCTCCCTCCACACCTCCCTCCTCCCTCCCTCCCCCCTCCCTCCCAGCCTACAGGTTACAATGGAAACCCTACGAGGACGGGCAAAACGGGGAAAGAGGGGTACTGGGAAAACAGGTGGTCCCCCTCCCCCCTCCACCACTACCCCCTTCCCTCCCCTCTCCCTCCCCCTTTCCCCACTCTACTCCACCTCCCCTCCCCCCTCCCCCTCCCCTCCTCCCTCCACTCCTCCCTCCCTCCCCCCTCCCTCCCCGCCTCCCGGTTACAATGGAAACCCTACAAGGACGGGCACAACGGGGAAAGAGGAGTACTGGGAAAAGGGGAGGACCTCCTCCCTCCCCCCCTTCCCTCCCCCCTCCCCCCTTCCCCCTCCCCTCCCTCCCCTCCCTCCCCTCCCCCCTACCCCCTCCTCCCCCCTCCCCTCCCCGCCTCCCGGTTACAATGGAAACCCTACGAGGACGGGCCCACTCGGTCTTGTCTATCTATCTATATACTATTAAAACTCAGATGTTGTATCTATATATATATATTCCACTGATGTCGGCTGAATACGGCAATTCCGGCAAAACGGTGAACCGTAGCGCCACGATTTTTGTACCGGCTTAATCAGCATGCGGTTCGCTGCTGGAAAATGATATTTTTATTTAATTCGGACGCATATTTTTTAAGTTACAGAGGTTTAAAAGTGCTGCCCCCCCTGATTTATCGAAGTTTTGACAGAAGGGGGGCGCTGCGGTGCGGATTGTGATGTCACAATGCCCCTGTGAGATGAACTCGAGCTGACCCCCCTTCCCCCCCCAGCGGTATTCAGCGTGTGACGTCACAATGCCCCTGTGCTACATTGTTGCGAAGAGCTGTCAAGTCAAGTCCATTTTATTTGTATAGCACATTTAAAAACAACCCACGTTGACCAAAGTGCTGTACATCTGATTAGGTACTAAGGAAAAAAATGAAACATACAGTAGCACACAAACAGTTCACAGCGCCTCCTCAATGAGCCTCAGACGCTAGGGAGTAGAAATAGGTTTTGAGCCTGGACTTAAAGGAGTCGATGGAGGGGGCAGTTCTGATGGGGAGAGGGATGCTCTTTCCACCCTCCCCCTCTCTCCCTCCCCCCTCCCCCCCTTTCCGCCCTCCCCTTCCCCCCTCCCTCCCCTCCTCCCTCCTCCCTCCCTCCCCCTTCCCTCCCTCCCCTCCTCCCGGTTACAATGGAATCCCTACGAGGACGGGCCCAACGGGGAAAGTGGGGTACTGGGAAAAGGGGAGAGCCCCCTCCCTCCCCCTTCCCCCTCCCTCCCCCCTCCCTCCCCCCTACCCCTCCCTCCCCCCTCCCTCCCCCTACCCCCTCACTCCCCCCCTTCCCCCCTCCCCTCCCCCCCTCCCTCCCCCTCCCCTCCTCCCTCCACACCTCCCTCCTCCCTCCCTCCCCCTTCCCTCCCTCCCCTCCTCCCGGTTACAATGGAAACCCTACGAGGACGGGCCCAACGGGGAAAGAGGGGTACTGGGTAAAGGGGAGGTCCCCCTCCTCCCCCCTTCCCCCCTCCCTCCCCCTCCCTCCCCCTACCCCCCTCCCTCCCTCCCCTCTCCCTCCCCCTACCCCCTCCCCTCCCCCCTCCTTCCCCATCTCCCTCCACACCTCCCTCCTCCCTCCACACCTCCCTCCTCCCTCCCTCCCCCTTCCCTCCCTCCCGTCCTCCCGGTTACAATGGAAACCCTACGAGGACAGGCCCAACGGGGAAAGAGGGGAACTGGGAAAAGGGGAGGTCCCCCTCCTTCCCCCCTTCCCCCCTCCCCTCCCCTCCCAAACAGTTCACAGTACCTCCTCAATTAGCCTCAAAAGCTAGGGAGTAGAAATAGATTTTGAGCCTGGACTTAAAGGAGTCGATGGAGGAGGCAGTTCTGATGGGGAGAGGGATGCTCTTTCAAACCCTCCCCCCTCCCCCCCTCCCCCCTTTCCGCCCTCCCCTTCCCCCCCTCCCTCCCCTCCTCCCTCCTCCCTCCCTCCCTCCCTCCCCTCCTCCCGGATACAATGGAAACCCTACAAGGACGGGCACAACGGGGAAAGAGGGGTACTGGGAAAAGGGGAGATCCTCCTCCCTCCCCCCCTTCCCTCTCCCCTTCCCCCCTCCCCCTTCCCCCCTCCCCTCCCTCCCTCCCCCCCTCCCTCCCCCCTACCCCCTCCCTCCCCTCTCCCTCCCCCCTCCCATCCCACAACGGGTAAAGAGGGGTACTGGGCAAACAGGTGGTCCCCCTCCCCCCTCCCTCCCCCCTCCCTCCCCGCCTCCCGGTTACAATGGAAACCCTACGAGGACGGGCCCAACGGGCCCACTTGGTCTAGTATACTATAAAACTCAGATGTTGTATCTATATATATATATTCCACTGATGTCGGCTGAATACGGCAATTCCGGCAAAACGGTGAACCGTAGCGCCACGATTTTTGTACCGCCTTAATCAGCATGCGGTTCGCTGCTGGAAAATGATATTTTTATTTAATTTGGACGCATATTGTTTAAGTTACAGAGGTTTAAAAGTGCTGCCCCCCCTGATTTATCGAAGTTTTGACAGAAGGGGGGCGCTGCGCTGCGGATTTATTCTTCATTGTGATGTCACAATGCCCCTGTGAGATGAACTCGAGCAGACCCCCCCTTCCCCCCCCCCCGTGGTATTCAGCGTGTGACGTCACAATGCCCCTGTGCCCCTCCCTTCCCCCCCTCCCCCTCCCCTACCTCCCCCCTCCCTCCCCCTCCCCCCCTTCCCCTCTCCCTCCCCCCTCCCCCCTTTCCCCCTCCCCCCCTTTCCGCCCTCCCCTTCCCCCCTCCCTCCCCTCCTCCCTCCTCCCTCCCTCCCCCTTCCCCTACCTCCCCCTCCCCCCTTCCCCTCTCCCTCCCCCCTTCCCCCCTCCCCCCCTTTCCCCCCTCCCCCCCTTTCCGCCCTCCCCTTCCCCCCTCCCTCCCCTCCTCCCTCCCTCCCCCTCCCCTACCTCCACCCTCCCTCCCCCTCCCCCCTTCCCCTCTCCCTCCCCCTTCCCCCCTCCCCCCTTTCCCCCTCCCCCCCTTATCGCCCTCCCCCTTCCCCCCTCCCTCCCCTCCTCCCTCCTCCCTCCCTTCCCCTTCCCTCCCTCCCCTCCTCCCGGTTACAATGGAATCCCTACGAGGACGGGCCCAACGGGGAAAGAGTGGTACTGGGAAAAGGGGAGAGCCCCCTCCCTCCCCCCTTCCCCCTCCCATCCCTCCCCCTCCCCCCCTACCCCCCCTCCCCTCTCCCCCCTCCCTCCCCCCTCCCTCCCCCCTCCCCCCTCCCTCCCCCTCACCCCTACCCCCTCACTCCCCCCTCCCCCCCTTCCCCCCTCCCCTCCCTCCCCCCTCCCCTCCTCTCTCCACACCTCCCTCCTCCCTCCCTCCCCCTTCCCTCCCTCCCCTCCTCCCGGTTACAATGGAAACCCTACGAGGACGGGCCCAACGGGGAAAGAGGGGTACTGGGAAAAGGGGAGGTCCCCCTCCCCCCTCCCCCTCCCTCCCACCCCCTCCCCCCTCCCCTCCCCTCTCCCTCCCCTTCCCCCCACCTCTGCCCCCTTCCTCCCCCCCTCCTCTCCCCCCCTCCTCTCCCCCCTCCTCTCCCCCCCCTCTCCTCTCCCCCCCTCTCTCTCCCCCCCCTCTCCTCTCCCCTCCTCTCCTCTCCCCCCTCTCCTCTCCCCCCCTCTCCTCTCCCCCTCTCCTCTCCTCTCCCCCTTCCCTCCCCCCTCCCCCTCCCTTCCCCCCTCCCTTTCCCCTCCCTTCCCCCCCCTCCCCCCTCCCTTACACCCTCCCTCCCCCTCTCCTCCCCTCTCCCCCCTCCCTCCCTCCCCACTCTCCTCTCCTCCCTACCTCATCCCTCCCTCCCTCCCTTCCCCGCAGCGCTGACTGCCGGGAAGTGTAGTCGCCGTCGCCTCTCCCGCTTCTGCTCTATAGATAAGATTAATTTCTTTTTCAACAAAGAATGCTGTTTATTTTAAAGTAAAATAGACACCTCTCCTCTCTCCCCCCTCTCCTCTCCTCTCTCCCCCCCCTCTCCTCTCCTCTCCCCCCTCTCCTCTCCCCCCTCTCCCCCCTCTCCTCTCCCCCTCCACTCTTTCCTCTCCCCTCTCCTCTCCCCTCCCCCCCTCTCCTCTCCCCCCTCTCCTCTCCCCCCTCCTCTCCCCCCTCCTCCCCCCCTCCTCCTCTCCCCCCCTCCTCCTCTCCCCCTCCCTCCTCTCCCCCTCCCTCCTCCCTCCTCCCCCCCTCCCTCCTCCCTCCTCCCCCCCTCCCCCTTCCCCCTCCCCCCCTCCCCCCCCTCCCCCCCTCCCCCCCTCCTCTCCCCCCCTCCCCCCCCTCCTCTCCCCCCCCCTCCTCTCCCCCCCCCTCCTCTCCCCCCCCTCCTCTCCCCCTCCTCCTCTCCCCGAAGCGGAAGTGTAGTCGCCGTCGCCTCTCCCGCTGTTTGATTTCATTTATAACAAAGACATTTATTTAAAATGAGGAATGTGATTTTCATTAAGTTTGATTTTATTTATTTTAAAAAAGCTGCTGCTCTATAGATAAGTTTATTTCCTTTTCAACAAAGAGCGCTGTTTATTTTAAAGTAAAAACGCGGTTTTTTTCATTGGGTTTCACCCTCCCTGTTAGCGCCCGATTGGTTGGGTCTTTACGTGGGGTACAGTGATTGGCTCCACCATCCCTGTTAGCACCCGATTGGCTGGGTCTCTACGTGGGGTGCAGTGATTGGCTCCACCCTCCCTGTTAGCGCCCGATTGGCTGGGTCTCTACGTGGGGTGCAGTGATTGGCTCCAACCTTACACTCGATGTGGGTGGAGCAGTTGATTTGAACTGACACCAACTGCCGTAACCAACAGTCCACCGTGCTGCTGCTGGTTGAGGACAGGCTCCAGCATCGCTCAGGAGGGCAGTTTAATTGAAATACAGAAAGAATATTTATAGATAAGTTTCTTATCATTTCCAACAGAAAAATTACATTTATTTTAAACGGTACGAGATTTCCATTGCATTTAATTTTATTTTTAAAAAAAAGATAAAAGACAGAGATTTCATAGATAAGTTTACTTTCTTTTTTAACAAAGAACATTTATTTCACATAAGTTTAATTTCATTTATAACAAAGACATAAGCTGCTGCTCTATAGATAAGTTTAATTTCTTTTTCAACAAAGAATGCTGTTTATTTTAAAGTAAAATAGACCCCTCTCCTCTCTCCCCCCCTCTCCTCTCCTCTCTCCCCTCTCCTCTTCCCCCTCTCCTCTTCCCCCTCTCCTCTTCCCCCTCTCCTCTTCCCCTCTCTCCTCTCCCCCTCTCCTCTCCCCCCTCTCCCCTCTCCCCTTCCCCCTCTCCTCTCCCTCTCTCCTCTCCCCCTCTCCTCTCACCCCTCTCCTCTCCCCCCTCTCCCCTCCTCTCCCCCCTCTCCCCTCCTCTCCCCCCCTCTCCTCTCCCCCCTCTCCCCTCTCCTCTCCCCCCTCTCCTCTCCCCCTCCCCTCTCTCCTCTCCCCTCTCTCCACTCCCCCCTCTCCCCTCCCCCCCTCTCCCCTCCCCCTCTCCTCTCCCCCCTCTCCTCTCCCCCCTCTCCTCTCCCCCCTCTCCTCTCCCCCCTCTCCTCTCCCCCTCTCCTCTCCCCCTCTCCTCTCCCCCTCTCCTCTCCCCCCCTCCTCCTCCCCCCCTCCTCCTCTCCCTCCCTCCCCCCCTCCTCTCCCCGAAGCGGAAGTGTAGTCGCCGTCGCCTCTCCCGCTGTTTGATTTCATTTATAACAAAGACATTTATTTAAAATGAGGAATGTGATTTTCATTAAGTTTGATTTTATTTATTTAAAAAAAGCTGCTGCTCTATAGATAAGTTTATTTCCTTTTCAACAAACAACGCTGTTTATTTTAAAGTAAAAACGCGGTTTTTTTCATTGGGTTTCACCCTCCCTGTTAGCGCCCGATTGGTTGGGTCTTTACGTGGTACCTCCCCTCCTCCCTCCACACCTCCCTCCCTCCCCCTTCCCTCCCTCCCCTCCTCCCGGTTACAATGGAAACCCTACGAGGACGGGCCCAACGGGGAAAGAGGGGTACTGGGAAAAGGGGAGTTCCCCCATCCTCCCCCCTTCCCCCATCCCTCCACCTCCCCCTTCCCCCCCTTCCCCCCCTTCCCCCCCTTTCCCCCTCCCCTCCCCCCCTTTCCCTCCTCTCCTCCCTCCACACCTCCCTCCTCCCTCCCTCCCCCCTCCCTCCCAGCCTACAGGTTACAATGGAAACCCTACGAGGACGGGCAAAACGGGGAAAGAGGGGTACTGGGAAAACAGGTGGTCCCCCTCCCCCCTCCACCCCTACCCCCTTCCCTCCCCTCTCCCTCCCCCTTTCCCCACTCTACTCCACCTCCCCTCCCCCCTCCCTCCCCCTCCCCTCCTCCCTCCACTCCTCCCTCCCTCCCCCCTCCCTCCCCCCTCCCTCCCCGCCTCCCGGTTACAATGGAAACCCTACAAGGACGGGCACAACGGGGAAAGAGGAGTACTGGGAAAAGGGGAGGTCCTCCTCCCTCCCCCCCTTCCCTCCCCCCTTCCCCTTCCCCCCTCCCCTCCCTCCCCTCCCTCCCCTCCCCCCTACCCCCTCCCTCCCCTCTCCCTCCCCCCTCCCCTCCCCCCTCCCATCCCACAACGGGGAAAGAGGGGTACTGGGAAAACAGGTGGTCCCCCTCCCCCCTCCCTCCCCGCCTCCCGGTTACAATGGAAACCCTACGAGGACGGGCCCAACGGGCCCACTTGGTCTAGTATACTATTAAAACTCAGATCTTGTAGGTTTGTATCGGGATTTGTGTATGTATCAGTGATTCCGGCAAAACGGTAAACCGTGGCGCCACGGTTTTTGCACCGCCTTGATCACCAACCTCCCGGCTGACCGGCCGCGATATTTTCATTTAATTTGTTCGTATGTTTTTAAAGTTACAGAGGTTTTAAAGCGCTGCCCCCCCCCATATTGAAGTTTCTATAGAGGGCGCTGCGGTGCGGATTTAGTCTTCAGCGTGTGATGTCACAATGGACAAGCAGCTGCTATTGGGTGTCTGCTCTTTACAAATTTACATCTTTTTATTTTTAACCTTTTTTTTCAAAGGTCTTCAGCTGGTGACGTCACAATGCTTGTGCTACATTGTAGCGAAAGGAAACTGATTGTTTTTTAAAGTTGTGTTTTTTATTGCAAGTCATTTAACATACACAGATCAGCATGGGGCCCCTCCCTCCCCCCTTCCCCCTCCCCTCCCCCCTCCCCTCCTCCCTCCCCCTCCCTCCCCCTCCCCCCTACCCCCCTCCATCCCCTCCCCCTCCCTCCCCTCCCCTCCTCCCTCCACACCTCCCTCCTCCCTCCCTCCCCCTTCCCGCCCTCCCCTCCTCCCGGTTACAATGGAAACCCTACGAGGACGGGCCCAACGGGGAAAGAGGGGTACTGGGAAAAGGGGAGGTCCCCCTCCCTCCCTCCCCCCTACCCACCTCCCTCCCCTCTCCCTCCCCCCCTACCCTCCTCCCTTCCCCCCTCCCCCCTCCCATCCCCCCCTCTCCCCCCTCCCTCCCCCCTACCCCACTCCCTCCCCTCTCCCTCCCCCCTCCCCCCCTCCCCTCCCTCCCCTCCTCCCTCCCCCTTCCCTCCCCCAACCCTCCCCCTTTCCTCCCATCCCGGTTACAATGGAAACCCTACGAGGACGGGCCCAACGGGTCCACTCGGTCTAGTCTATCTATCTATCTATCTATCTATATAATACTAAAACTCTGCGGTCCAACATTCCGTATGTATATACGGAAGATTCCGTATGTATATACGGAAGATTCCGAAGATTTCTGTCCATAACTTACAAACCCTGCTCCTCCCAGACGGTACACCAAAGCGCTACGATTTTTGTACCGCCGTATTCACCATTGACATGGGCAACTGTTGTAAGTACTTTCGTTCAAATTGAAGCTACCTTTTTAAAGCTAGAGAGATATTAAAGTTTAAATTTTCATTTCTAACACTTTTCTTGAAGGGGCCAAACCCTACTCCTCCCAGACGGTACACCAAAGCGCTACGATTTTTGTACCGCCGTATTCACCATTAACATGGGCAACTATTGTAAGTACTTTCGTTCAAATTGAAGCTACCTTTTTAAAGCTAGAGAGATATTAAAGTATAAATTTTCATTTCTAACCCTTTTCTTGAAGGGGCTTCAGCGCGTGATGTCACAATGGCACCCGTGCACCAATGAGAGATCAGCTCGGTTTTAAATTTACATCTTCAGCTTGTGACGTCACAATGCTTGTGTGAGATGGTTGCAACATTGTTGCGAAAAGCAACTGCCAGTTTTTTAAAGTTGTGCGAGTCACTTAACATACACAGATCAGCATGGGGCCCCTATTCCCTCCCTCCCCCCCCCTTCCCCCCTCAACCCCTTCCTCCCCACTCCTTCCCACCTCCACCCCCCCTCCCTCCCCCCCTTCCCCCTCCCCTCCCCCCTCCCTCCCCCTCCACCCTCCACACCTCCCTCCCTCCCCCTTCCCTCCCTCCCCTCCTCCCGGTTACAATGGAAACCCTACGAGGACGGGCTCAACGGGGAAAGAGGGGTACTGGGAAAAGGGGAGGTCCCCCTCCCTCCCCTTCCCCCTCCCCTCCCCCCCCTACCCCTCTCCCTCCCCCCTCACCCCCCTCCCCCCCTCCCTCCCCCTCTCCCTCCCCCCTTCCCCCCTCCCCTCCCCCCTCCCTCCCCCTCCCCTCCCTCCACACCTCCCTCCTCCCTCCCTCCCCCTTCCCTCCCTCCCCTCCTCCCGGTTACAATGGAAACCCTACGAGGACGGGCCCAACGGGGAAAGAGGGGTACTGGGAAAAGGGGAGGTCCCCCTCACTCCCCCCTTCCCCATCCCATCCCCCCTCCCTCCCCTCTCCCGCCCCCTTCCCCCCCTCCCCTTCCCCCCTCCCTCCCCTCCTCCCTCCACACCTCCCTCCTCCCTCCCTCCCCTTCCCTCCCTCCCATCCTCCCAATGCTTGTGTGAGATGGTTGCAACATTGTTTTGAAAAGCAGCTGACAGAAGCACTAAGTAGCCGCGAATGTTTCAAAACCAGCACTTAACCGCGAATGTTTTTTAAAAAAGCACTTAACCGCGAATGTTTCAAAACAAGCAATTAAAAAGCACTTTTTTTTTTTAAAGTATTTTTTTTTATTCCAAGAGAATGGGGGGGTCTGAGAATGGGGACTGGGGAGGGGGACAACAGGGGTCGTTGCGGTGGGGGCTGGGTGGTGGGGGAAAGAGGGGTACTGGGAAAAGGGGAGGTCCCACTTCCCCCCTCAACCTCTTCCTCCCCCCTCCTTCCCACCTCCATCCCCACTCTCTCCCCCCTCAATCCCAACCTCCATCACCACTCAGCCCCTAACTCACCCGTCCCTCCTTCCCTCCATCCGACCCTCCCCCACTCCCTCCCCCCCTCCCTCCACCCTTCCACCACTCTCCCCCTCCCCCCTGCTTCCACCCTCCCTCCCCCCCCTCCCGGTTACAATGGAAACCCTACGGGGACGGGCCCAACGGGGAAAGAGGGGTACTGGGAAAAGGGGAGGTCCCCCTCCCTCCCCCCTCCCTCCCCCTTCCCCCTCCCCTCCCCCCTCCCCTCTCCCTCCCCCTCCCTCCCCCTCCCCCTTACCCCCCTCCCTCCCCTCCCCGCTCCCTCCCCTCCCCTCCTCCCTCCACACCTCCCTCCTCCCTCCCTCCCCCTTCCCGCCCTCCCCTCCTCCCGGTTACAATGGAAACCCTACGAGGACGGGCCCAACGGGGAAAGAGGGGTACTGGGAAAAGGGGAGGTCCCCTCCCTCCCTCCCCCCTACCCACCTCCCTCCCCTCTCCCTCCCCCCCTACCCTCCTCCCTTCCCCCCTCCCCCCTCCCATCCCCCCCTCTCCCCCCTCCCTCCCCCCTACCCCCCTCCCTCCCCTCCCCCCTCCCCCCCTCCCCTCCCCACCTCCCTCCCCTCCTCCCTCCCCCAACCCTCCCCCTTTCCTCCCATCCCGGTTACAATGGAAACCCTACGAGGACGGGCCCAACGGGGAAAGAGGAATACTGGGAAAAGGGGAGGTCCCCCTCCCTCCCCCCTTTCCCCTCCCCTCCTCCATCCCCTCTCCCTCCCCCTCCCTCCCCCTCCCCCTACCCCCCTCCCTCCCCTCCCCCCTCCCTCCCCTCCCCTCCTCCCTCCACACCTCCCTCCTCCCTCCCTCCCCCTTCCCGCCCTCCCCTCCTCCCGGTTACAATGGAAACCCTACGAGGATGGGCCCAACGGGGAAAGAGGGGTACTGGGAAAAGGGGAGGTCCCCCTCCCTCCCTCCCCCCTACCCACCTCCCTCCCCTCTCCCTCCCCCCCTTCCCTCCTCCCTTCCCCCCTCCCCTCCCCCCTCCCCTCCCCCCTCTCCCCCCTCCCTCCCCCCTACCCCCCTCCCTCCCTCTCCCTCCCCCCTCCCCCCCTCCCCTCCCCCCTCCCTCCCCTCCTCCCTCCCCCTTCCCTCCCCCAACCCTCCCCCTTTCCTCCCCTCCCGGTTACAATGGAAACCCTACGAGGACGGGCCCACTCGGTCTAGTCAGCTCGGTTTTAAATTTACATGATTTTTTTTCTGACCTTTTTTTTCAAGGTCTTCAGCTTGTGACGTCACAATGCTTGTGTGAGGATAGTTGCAACATTGTTGCGAAAAGCAACTGCCAGTTTTTTAAAGTTGTGCAAGTCACTTAACATACACAGATCAGCATGGGGCCCCTATTCCCTCCCTCCCCCCCTTCCCCCCTCAACCCCTTCCTCCCCACTCCTTCCCACCTCCATCCCCACTCCCTCCCCCCCTCCTCCCCAACTCCCTCCCCACCTCCCTCACGCCTCCTCCCCTAACTCCCCCCTCCCTCCTTCCCTCCATCCCTCCCCCCCGCCCTCCACCCTTCCATCCCTCTCCCCCTCCCCCCTCCTTCCACCCTCCCTCCCCCCCTTCTGGTTACAAAGGAAACCCTACGGGGACGGGCCCAACGGGGAAAGAGGGGTACTGGGAAAAGGGGAGGTCCCCCTCCCTCCCCTTCCCCCCTCCCCCTCCCCCCTAACCCTCTCCCTCCCCCTCCTCCCCTCCCCCCCTCCCCTCCTCCCTCCACACCTCCCTCCTCCCTCCCTCCCCTCCTCCCGGTTACAATGGAAACCCTACGAGGACGGGCCCAACGGGGAAAGAGGGGTACTGGGAAAAGGGGAGGTCCCCCTCCCTCCCCCCTTCCCCCATCCCATCCCCCCTCCCTCCCCTCTCCCTCCTCCTTCCCCCGTTCCCCCCTCCCCTTCCCCCCTCCCTCCCCTCCTCCTTCCACACCTCTCTCCTCCCTCCCTCCCCTTCCCTCCCTCCCATCCTCCCAATGCTTGTTTGAGATGGGTGCTACATTGTTTCGAAAAGCACCACTAACAGATCGCAGTGAGAAGCACTATGCGACCGCGAATGTTTCAAAACAAGCACTTAGAAAGCACTTATCTTTTTTTAAAGTATTTTTTTTTATTGCAAGTCACTTAACATACACAGATCAGCATTGGGCCCCTATGCTCGTGGGCCACCGGGGCAAGTGTTTCGAAAAAAGCACTGAGAGTGTGTCTGGGGGAGAGAGAGAATGGGGGGGGGGGGCTGAGAATGGGGACTGGGGAGGGGGACAACAGGGGTCGTTGCGGAGGGGGCTTGGTGGTGGGGGAAAGAGGGGTACTGGGAAAAGGGGAGGTTCCACTTCCCCCCTCAACCCCTTCCTCCCCCCTCCTTCCCACCTCCATCCCCACTCGCTCCCCCCCCTCCCTCCCCCCTCAATCCCAACCTCCATCACCACTCAGCCCCTAACTCCCCCCCTCCCTCCTTCCCTCCATCCCACCCTCCCGCACTCCCTCCCCCTCCCTCCACCCTTCCATCCCTCTCCCCCTCCCCCCTCCTTCCACCCTCCCTCCCCCCTCCCGGTTACAATGGAAACCCTACGGGGACGGGCCCAACGGGGAAAGAGGGGTACTGGGAAAAGGGGAGATCCCCCTCCCTCCCCTCCCCCCTTCCCCCTCCCCTTCCCCCCTCCCCTCCCCCCTCCCTCCCCCTCCCCTCCTCCCTCCACACCTCCCTCCTCCCTCCCTCCCCCCCTCCCGGTTACAATGGAAACCCTATGAGGACGGGCTCAACGGGGAAAGAGGGGTACTGGGAAAAGGGGAGGTCCTCCTTCCCCCCTCAACCCCTTCATCCCCCCTCCTTCCCACCTCCATCCCCACTCCCTCCCCCTCCTCCCCCTCCCCAACTCCCTCCCCCTCCCTCCCCCCTCCCCCCTAACTCCCCCCTTCCTCCTTCCCTCCATCCCTCCCTCCCCAATCCCTCCCCCCCTCCCTCCACCCTTCCATCCCTCTCCCCCCTCCTTCCACCCTCCCTCCCCCCCTCCCGGTTACAATTGAAACCCTACGAGGACGGGCCCAACGGGGGAAGAGGAGTACTGGGAAAAGGGGAGGTCCCCCTCAATCCCCTCCTCCCTCCCCTCTCCCTCCCCCTCCCTCCCCCTCCCCCCCCTCCCCCCTCCCTCCCCTCCCCCCCTCCCTCCACACCTCCCTCCTCCCTCCCTCCCCCTTCCCGCCCTCCCCTCCTCCCGGTTACAATGGAAACCCTACGAGGACGGGCCCAACGGGGGAAGAGGGGTACTGGGAAAAGGGGAGGTCCCCCTCCCTCCCTCCCCCCTACCCACCTCCCTCCCCTCTCCCTCCCCCCCTTCCCTCCTCCCTTCACCCCTCCCCCCTCCCATCCCCCCCTCTCCCCCCTCCCTCCCCCCTACCCCCCTCCCTCCCCTCTCCCTCCCCCCCCCTCCCCTCCCCCCTCCCTCCCCCTTCCCTCCCCCAACCCTCCCCCTTTCCTCCCCTCCCGGTTACAATGGAAACCCTACGAGGACGGGCCCAACGGGCCCACTCGGTCTAGTCTATATAATACTAAAACTCTGCGGTCCAACATTCCGTATGTATATACGGAAGATTCCGTATGTATATACGGAAGATTCCGAAGATTTCTGTCCATAACTTACAAACCCTGCTCCTCCCAGACGGTACACCAAAGCGCTACGATTTTTGTACCGCCGTATTCACCATTGACGTGGGCAACTATTGTAAGTACTTTCGTTCAAATTGAAGCTACCTTTTTAAAGCTAGAGAGATATTAAAGTTTAAATTTTCATTTCTAACACTTTTCTTGAAGGGTCCAAACCCTACTCCTCCCAGACGGTACACCAAAGCGCTACGATTTTTGTACCGCCGTATTCACCATTGACATGGGCAACTATTGTAAGTACTTTCGTTCAAATTGAAGCTACCTTTTTAAAGCTAGAGAGATATTAAAGTATAAATTTTCATTTCTAACCCTTTTCTTGAAGGGGCTTCAGTGCGTGATGTCACAATGGCACCCGTGCACCAATGAGAGATCAGCTCGGTTTTAAATTTACATCTTCAGCTTGTGACGTCACAATGCTTGTGTGAGATTGTTGCAACATTGTTGCGAAAAGCAACTGCCAGTTTTTTAAAGTTGTGCAAGTCACTTAACATACACAGATCAGCATGGGGCCCCTATTCCCTCCCTCCCCCCCTTCCCCCCTCAACCCCTTCCTCCCCACTCCTTCCCACCTCCATCCCCACTCCCTCCCCCCCTCCTCCCCAACTCCCTCCCCACCTCCCTCACCCCTCCTCCCCTAACTCCCCCCCCCTCCCTCCTTCCCTCCATCCTCCCCCCCTCCCTCCACCCTTCCATCCCTCTCCCCCTCCCCCCTCCTTCCACCTTCCCTCCCCCCCTTCTGGTTACAAAGGAAACCCTACGGGGACGGGCCCAACGGGGAAAGAGGGGTACTGGGAAAAGGGGAGGTCCCCCTCCCTCCCCTTCCCCCCTCCCCTCCCCCCTCCCCCTCCCCCCTAACCCTCTCCCTCCCCCTCCCCTCCCCCCCTCCCCTCCTCCCTCCACACCTCCTCCTCCCTCCCTCCCCTCCTCCCGGTTACAATGGAAACCCTACGAGGACGGGCCCAACGGGGAAAGAGGGGTACTGGGAAAAGGGGAGGTCCCCCTCCCTCCCCCCTTCCCCCATCCCATCCCCCCTCCCTCCCCTCTCCCTCCCCCCCGTTCCCCCTCCCCTTCCCCCCTCCCTCCACACCTCTCTCCTCCCTCCCTCCCCTTCCCTCCCTCCCATCCTCCCAATGCTTGTTTGAGATGGGTGCTACATTGTTTCGAAAAGCACCACTAACAGATCGCAGTGAGAAGCACTATGTGACCGTGAATGTTTCAAAACAAACACATAAAAAGCACTTATCTTTTTTTAAAGTATTTTTTTTTATTGCAAGTCACTTAACATACACAGATCAGCATTGGGCCCCTATGCTCGTGGGCCACCGGGGCAAGTGTTTCGAAAAAAGCACTGAGAGTGTGTCTGGGGGAGAGAGAGAATGGGGGGGGGGGGGGTCTGAGAATGGGGACTGGGGAGGGGGGACAACAGGGGTCGTTGCGGAGGGGGCTTGGTGGTGGGGGAAAGAGGGGTACTGGGAAAAGGGGAGGTCCCACTTCCCCCCTCAACCCCTTCCTCCCCCCTCCTTCCCACCTCCATCCCCACTCCCTCCCCCCTCCCTCCCCCCTCAATCCCAACCTCCTTCACCACTCAGCCGCTAACTCCCCCCCTCCCTCCTTCCCTCCATCCCACCCTCCCCCACTCCCTCCCCCATCCCTCCACCATTCCATCCCTCTCCCCCTCCCCCCTCCTTCCACCCTCCCTCCCCTCCTCCCGGTTACAATGGAAACCCTACGAGGACGGGCCCAATGGGGAAAGAGGGGTACTGGGAAATGGGAGGTTCCCCTCCCTCCCCCCTCACTCCCCCCTCCCTCCCTTCTCCCTCCCCCCCTCCCTCCCCCTCCCCTTCCCCCTCCCTCCCCTTCCCCCCTCCCTCCCCCTCCCCCCTACCCCCTTCCCTCCCCTCTCCCTCCCCCCCTTCCCCCCTCCCCTCCCCCCTCCCTCCCCCTCCCCTCCCCCCTCCACACCTCCCTACTCCTTCCCTCGAAAAGCAAATGACAGAAGCACTAAGTAGCCGCGAATGTTTCAAAACCAGCACTTAACCGCGAATGTTTTTTTAAAAAAGCACTTAACCGCGAATGTTTCAAAACAAGCAATTAAAAAGCACTTTTTTTTAAAAAGTATTTTTTTTTATTCCAAGAGAATGGGGGGGGGGGTCTGAGAATGGGGACTGGGGAGGGGGACAACAGGGGTCGTTGCGGTGGGGGCTTGGTGGTGGGAGAAAGAGGGGTACTGGGAAAAGGGGAGGTCCCACTTCCCCCTCAACCTCTTCCTCCCCCCTCCTTCCCACCTCCATCCCCACTCTCTCCCCCCTCAATCCCAACCTCCATCACCACTCAGCCCCTAACTCACCCCTCCCTCCTTCCCTCCATCCGACCCTCCCCCACTCCCTCCCCCCCTCCCTCCACCCTTCCACCCCTCTCCCCCTCCTTCCACCCTCCCTCCCCCCCCTCCCGGTTACAATGGAAACCCTACGGGGACGGGCCCAACGGGGAAAGAGGGGTACTGGGAAAAGGGGAGTTCCCCTCCCTCCCCTCCTCCCTCCCCTCCCCCCTACCCCTCTTCCCCCCTCCCCCTCCCCTCCCCCCCTCCCTCCCCCTCCCCTCCTCCCTCCACACCTCCCTCCACACCTCCCTCCTCCCTCCCTCCCCCCCTCCCGGTTACAATGGAAACCCTACGAGGACGGGCCCAACGGGGAAAGAGGAGTACTGGGAAAAGGGGAGGTCCCCCTCCCTTCCCCCTCCCCTCCCCCATCCCCTCTCCCTCCCCCTCCCTCCCCCTCCCCCCTACCCCCCTCCCTCCCCTCCCCCCTCCCTCCCCTCCCCTCCTCCCTCCACACCTCCCTCCTCCCTCCCTCCCCCTTCCCGCCCTCCCCTCCTCCCGGTTACAATGGAAACCCTACGAGGACGGGCCCAACGGGGAAAGAGGGGTACTGGGAAAAGGGGAGGTCCCCCTCCCTCCCTCCCCCCTACCCACCTCCCTCCCCCCTACCCACCTCCCTCCCCTCTCCCTCCCCCCCTTCCCTCCTCCCTTCCCCCCTCCCCTCCCCCCTCTCCCCCCTCCCTACCCCCCTCCCTCCCCTCTCCCTCCCCCCCTCCCCTCCCCCCCTCCCTCCCCTCCTCCCTCCCCCTTCCCTCCCCCAACCCTCCCCCTTTCCTCCCCTCCCGGTTACAATGGAAACCCTACGAGGACGGGCCCAACGGGCCCACTCGGTCTAGTCTATATATACTACTAAAACTCTGCGGTCCAACATTCCGTATGTATGTATGTATATGTGTATGTACGGAAGATTCCGAAGAGTTTCTGTCCATAACTTACAAACCCTACTCCTCCCTGACGGTACACCAAAGCGCTACGATTTTTGTACCGCCATATTCACCATTAACGTGGGCAACTATTGTAAGTACTTTCGTTCAAATTGAAGCTACCTTTTTAAAGCTAGAGAGATATTAAAGTTAAAATTTTCATTTCTAACCCTTTTCTTGAAGGGGCTTCAGCGCGTGATGTCACAATGGCACCCGTGCACCAATGAGAGATCAGCTCGGTTTTAAATTTACATCTTCAGCTTGTGACGTCACAATGCTTGTGTGAGATTGTTGCAACATTGTTGCGAAAAGCAACTGCCAGTTTTTTAAAGTTGTGCAAGTCACTTAACATACACAGATCAGCATGGGGCCCCTATTCCCTCCCTCCCCCCTTCCCCCCTCAACCCCTTCCTCCCCACTCCTTCCCACCTCCATCCCCACTCCCTCCCCCCCTCCTCCCCAACTCCCTCCCCACCTCCCTCACCCCTCCTCCCCTAACTCCCCCCCCCCTCCTTCCCTCCATCCTCCCCCCCTCCCTCCACCCTTCCATCCCTCTCCCCCTCCCCCCTCCTTCCACCCTCCCTCCCCCCCTTCTGGTTACAAAGGAAACCCTACGGGGACGGGCCCAACGGGGAAAGAGGGGTACTGGGAAAAGGGGAGGTCCCCCTCCCTCCCCTTCCACCTCCCCTCCCCCTCCCCCTCCCCCCTAACCCTCTCCCTCCCCTTCCCCCCTCCCCTCCCCCCCTCCCCTCCTCCCTCCACACCTCCCTCCTCCCTCCCTCCCCTCCTCCCGGTTACAATGGAAACCCTACGAGGACGGGCCCAACGGGGAAAGAGGGGTACTGGGAAAAGGGGAGGTCCCCCTCCCTCCCCCCTTCCCCCATCCCTTCCCCCATCCCATCCCCCCTCCCTCCCCTCTCCCTCCCCCTTCCCCCCGTTCCCCCCTCCCCTTCCCCCCTCCCTCCACACCTCTCTCCTCCCTCCCTCCCCTTCCCTCCCTCCCATCCTCCCAATGCTTGTTTGAGATGGGTGCTACATTGTTTCGAAAAGCACCACTAACAGATCGCAGTGAGAAGCACTATGTGACCGCGAATGTTTCAAAACAAGCACTTAAAAAGCACTTATCTTTTTTTAAATATTTTTTTTTATTGCAAGTCACTTAACATACACAGATCAGCATTGGGCCCCTATGCTCGTGGGCCACCGGGGCAAGTGTTTCGAAAAAAGCACTGAGAGTGTGTCTGGGGGAGAGAGAGAATGGGGGGGGGGTCTGAGAATGGGGACTGGGGAGGGGGACAACAGGGGTCGTTGCGGAGGGGGCTTGGTGGTGGGGGAAAGAGGGGTACTGGGAAAAGGGGAGGTTCCACTTCCCCCCTCAACCCCTTCCCCCCTCAACCCCTTCCTCCCCCCTCCTTCCCACCTCCATCCCCACTCGCTCCCCCCTCCCTCCCCCCTCAATCCCAACCTCCATCACCACTCAGCCCCTAACTCCCCCCCTCCCTCCTTCCCTCCATCCCACCCTCCCCCACTCCCTGCCCCCTCCCTCCACCCTTCCATCCCTCTCCCCCTCCCACCTCCTTCCACCCTCCCTCCCCCCCTCCCGGTTACAATGGAAACCCAACGGGGACGAGCCCAACGGGGAAAGAGGGGTACTGGGAAAAGGGGAGATCCCCCTCCCTCCCCTCCCCCTACCCCCTTCCCCCCTCCCCTTCCCCCCTCCCCTCCCCCCCTCCCTCCCCCTCCCCTCCTCCCTCCACACCTCCCTCCTCCCTCCCTCCCCCCCTCCCGATTACAATGGAAACCCTATGAGGACAGGCCCAACGGGGAAAGAGGGGTACTGGGAAAAGGGGAGGTCCCCCTTCCCCCCTCAACCCCTTCATCCCCCCTCCTTCCCACCTCCATCCCCACTCCCTCCCCCCCTCCTCCCCCTCCCTCCCCAACTCCCTCCCCCTCCCCCCTAACTCCCCCCTCCCTCCTTCCCTCCCTCCCCAATCCCTCCCCCCCTCCCTCCACCCTTCCATCCCTCTCCCCCCTCCTTCCACCCTCCCTCCCCCCCTCCCGGTTACAATTGAAACCCTACGAGGACGGGCCCAACGGGGAAAGAGGAGTACTGGGAAAAGGGGAGGTCCCCCTCCCTCCCCCCTTCCCCTCCCCCTCCCCTCTCCCTCCCCCTCCCCCCTTACCCCCTCCCTCCCCTCCCCCCTCCCTCCCCTCCCCTCCTCCCTCCACACCTCCCTCCTCCCTCCCTCCCCCTTCCCGCCCTCCCCTCCTCCCGGTTACAATGGAAACCCTACGAGGACGGGCCCAACGGGGAAAGAGGGGTACTGGGAAAAGGGGAGGTCCCCCTCCCTCCCTCCCCCCTACCCACCTCCCTCCCCTCTCCCTCCCCCCTTTCCCTCCTCCCTTCCCCCCTCCCCTCCCCCTCACATCCCCCCCTCTCCCCCTCCCTCCCCCCTACCCCCTCCCTCCCCTCTCCCTCCCCCCTACCCCCTCCCTCCCCTCTCCCTCCCCCCTCCTCCCCTCCCCTCCCCCCTCCCTCCCCTCCTCCCTCCCCTTCCCTCCCCCAACCCTCCCCCTTTCCTCCCCATCCCGGTTACAATGGAAACCCTACGAGGACGGGCCCAACGGGCCCACTCGGTCTAGTATAATACTAAAACTCTGCGGTCCAACATTCCGTATGTATATACGGAAGATTCCGTATGTATATACGGAAGATTCCGAAGATTTCTGTCCATAACATACAAACCCTGCTCCTCCCAGACGGTACACCAAAGCGCTACGATTTTTGTACCGCCGTATTCACCATTGACATGGGCAACTATTGTAAGTACTTTCGTTCAAATTGAAGCTACCTTTTTAAAGCTAGAGAGATATTAAAGTTTAAATTTTCATTTCTAACACTTTTCTTGAAGGGTCCAAACCCTACTCCTCCCAGACGGTACACCAAAGCGCTACGATTTTTGTACCGCCGTATTCACCATTGACATGGGCAACTATTGTAAGTACTTTCGTTCAAATTGAAGCTACCTTTTTAAAGCTAGAGAGATATTAAAGTATAAATTTTCATTTCTAACCCTTTTCTTGAAGGGGCTTCAGTGCGTGATGTCACAATGGCACCCGTGCACCAATGAGAGATCAGCTCGGTTTTAAATTTACATCTTCAGCTTGTGACGTCACAATGCTTGTGTGAGATTGTTGCAACATTGTTGCGAAAAGCAACTGCCAGTTTTTTAAAGTTGTGCAAGTCACTTAACATACACAGATCAGCATGGGGCCCCTATTCCCTCCCTCCCCCCCCTTCCCCCCTCAACCCCTTCCTCCCCACTCCTTCCCACCTCCATCCCCACTCCCTCCCCCCCTCCTCCCCAACTCCCTCCCCACCTCCCTCACCCCTCCTCCCCTAACTCCCCCCCCCTCCCTCCTTCCCTCCATCCTCCCCCCCTCCCTCCACCCTTCCATCCCTCTCCCCCTCCCCCCTCCTTCCACCTTCCCTCCCCCCCTTCTGGTTACAAAGGAAACCCTACGGGGACGGGCCCAACGGGGAAAGAGGGGTACTGGGAAAAGGGGAGGTCCCCCTCCCTCCCCTTCCCCCCTCCCCTCCCCCCTCCCCCTCCCCCCTAACCCTCTCCCTCCCCCTCCCCTCCCCCCCTCCCCTCCTCCCTCCACACCTCCTCCTCCCTCCCTCCCCTCCTCCCGGTTACAATGGAAACCCTACGAGGACGGGCCCAACGGGGAAAGAGGGGTACTGGGAAAAGGGGAGGTCCCCCTCCCTCCCCCCTTCCCCCATCCCATCCCCCCTCCCTCCCCTCTCCCTCCCCCCCGTTCCCCCTCCCCTTCCCCCCTCCCTCCACACCTCTCTCCTCCCTCCCTCCCCTTCCCTCCCTCCCATCCTCCCAATGCTTGTTTGAGATGGGTGCTACATTGTTTCGAAAAGCACCACTAACAGATCGCAGTGAGAAGCACTATGTGACCGTGAATGTTTCAAAACAACCACTTAAAAAGCACTTATCTTTTTTTAAAGTATTTTTTTTTATTGCAAGTCACTTAACATACACAGATCAGCATTGGGCCCCTATGCTCGTGGGCCACCGGGGCAAGTGTTTCGAAAAAAGCACTGAGAGTGTGTCTGGGGGAGAGAGAGAATGGGGGGGGGGGGTCTGAGAATGGGGACTGGGGAGGGGGACAACAGGGGTCATTGCGGAGGGGGCTTGGTGGTGGGGGAAAGAGGGGTACTGGGAAAAGGGGAGGTCCCACTTCCCCCCTCAACCCCTTCCTCCCCCCTCCTTCCCACCTCCATCCCCACTCCCTCCCCCCTCCCTCCCCCCTCAATCCCAACCTCCTTCACCACTCAGCCCCTAACTCCCCCCTCCCTCCTTCCCTCCATCCCACCCTCCCCCACTCCCTCCCCCTCCCTCCACCATTCCATCCCTCTCCCCCTCCCCCCTCCTTCCACCCTCCCTCCCCTCCTCCCGGTTACAATGGAAACCCTACGAGGACGGGCCCAATGGGGAAAGAGGGGTACTGGGAAAATGGGAGGTTCCCCTCCCTCCCCCCTCACTCCCCCCCTCCCTCCCTTCTCCCTCCCCCCCTCCCTCCCCCTCCCCTTCCCCCCTCCCTCCCCTTCCCCCCTCCCCCCTCCCTCCCCCTCCCCCCTACCCCCTTCCCTCCCCTCTCCCTCCCCCCTTCCCCCCTCCCCTCCCCCCTCCCTCCCCCTCCCCTCCCCCTCCACACCTCCCTACTCCCTCCCTCGAAAAGCAACTGACAGAAGCACTAAGTAGCCGCGAATGTTTCAAAACCAGCACTTAACCGCGAATGTTTTTAAAAAAGCACTTAACCGCGAATGTTTCAAACAAGCAATTAAAAAGCACTTTTTTTAAAAAAGTATTTTTTTTTATTCCAAGAGATGGGGGGGGTCTGAGAATGGGGACTGGGGAGGGGACAACAGGGGTCGTTGCGGTGGGGCTTGGTGGTGGGAGAAAGAGGGTTACTGGGAAAAGGGGAGGTCCCACTTCCCCCTCAACCTCTTCCTTCCCCCTCCTTCCCACCTCCATCCCCACTCTCTCCCCCCTCAATCCCAACCTCCATCACCACTCAGCCCCTAACTCACCCCTCCCTCCTTCCCTCCATCCGACCCTCCCCCACTCCCTCCCCCCCTCCCTCCACCCTTCCACCCCTCTCCCCCTCCTTCCACCCTCCCTCCCCCCCTCCCGGTTACAATGGAAACCCTACGGGGACGGGCCCAACGGGGAAAGAGGGGTACTGGGAAAAGGGGAGTTCCCCTCCCTCCCCTCCTCCCTCCCCTCCCCCCTACCCCTCTTCCCCCCTCCCCCTCCCCTCCCCCCCTCCCTCCCCCTCCCCTCCTCCCTCCACACCTCCCTCCACACCTCCCTCCTCCCTCCCTCCCCCCCTCCCGGTTACAATGGAAACCCTACGAGGACGGGCCCAATGGGGAAAGAGGAGTACTGGGAAAAGGGGAGGTCCCCCTCCCTCCCCCCTTCCCCCTCCCCTCCCCCATCCCCTCTCCCTCCCCCTCCCTCCCCCTCCCCCCTACCCCCCTCCCTCCCCTCCCCCCTCCCCTCCCCTCCTCCCTCCACACCTCCCTCCTCCCTCCCTCCCCCTTCCCGCCCTCCCCTCCTCCCGGTTACAATGGAAACCCTACGAGGACGGGCCCAACGGGGAAAGAGGGGTACTGGGAAAAGGGGAGGTCCCCCTCCCTCCCCCCTACCCACCTCCCTCCCCTCTCCCTCCCCCCCTTCCCTCCTCCCTTCCCCCCTCCCCTCCCCCCTCCCATCCCCCCTCTCCCCCCTCCCTCCCCCCCTACCCCCCTCCCTCCCCTCTCCCTCCCCCCCTCCCCTCCCCCCCTCCCTCCCCCTCCTCCCTCCCCCTTCCCTCCCCCAACCCTCCCCCTTTCCTCCCCTCCCGGTTACAATGGAAACCCTACGAGGACGGGCCCAACGGGCCCACTCGGTCTAGTATACTACTAAAACTCTGCGGTCCAACATTCCGTATGTATGGATGTATATGTGTATGTACGCAAAGATTCCGAAGAGTTTCTGTCCATAACTTACAAACCCTACTCCTCCCTGACGGTACACCAAAGCGCTACGATTTTTGTACCGCCATATTCACCATTAACATGGGCAACTATTGTAAGTACTTTCGTTCAAATTGAAGCTACCTTTTTAAAGCTAGAGAGATATTAAAGTTTAATTTTCATTTCTAACCCTTTTCTTGAAGGGGCTTCAGCGCGTGATGTCACAATGGCACCCGTGCACCAATGAGAGATCAGCTCGGTTTTAAATTTACATCTTCAGCTTGTGACGTCACAATGCTTGTGTGAGATTGTTGCAACATTGTTGCGAAAGGCAACTGCCAGTTTTTTAAAGTTGTGCAAGTCACTTAACATACACAGATCAGCATGGGGCCCCTATTCCCTCCCTCCCCCCCCTTCCCCCCTCAACCCCTTCCTCCCCACTCCTTCCCACCTCCATCCCCACTCCCTCCCCCCCTCCTCCCCAACTCCCTCCCCACCTCCCTCACCCCTCCTCCCCTAACTCCCCCCCCTCCCTCCTTCCCTCCATCCCTCCCCCCCTCCCTCCACCCTTCCATCCCTCTCCCCCTCCCCCCTCCTTCCACCCTCCCTCCCCCCTTCTGGTTACAAAGGAAACCCTACGGGGACGGGCCCAACGGGAAAGAGGGGTACTGGGAAAAGGGGAGGTCCCCCTCCCTCCCCTCCCCTCCCCCCTCCCCCTCCCCCCTAACCCTCTCCCTCCCCCTTCCCCCCTCCCCTCCTCCCTCCACACCTCCCTCCTCCCTCCCTCCCCTCCTCCCGGTTACAATGGAAACCCTACGAGGACGGGCCAACGGGGAAAGAGGGGTACTGGGAAAAGGGGAGGTCCCACTTCACCTCTCAACCTCTTCCTCCCCCCTCCTTCCCACCTCCATCCCCACTCCCTCCCCCCCTCCCCCCCCTCAATCCCAACCTCCATCACCACTCAGCCCCTAACTCCCCCCCTCCCTCCTTCCCTCCATCCCACCCTCCCCCACTCCCTCCCAACTCCCTCCACCCTTCCATCCCTCTCCCCCCTCCCCCCTCCTTCCACCCTCCCTCCCCCCTCCCGGTTACAATGGAAACCCTACGGGGACGGGCCCAACGGGGAAAGAGAGGTACTGGGAAAAGGGGAGGTCCCCCTTCCCCCCTCAACCCCTTCCTTCCCACCTCCATCCGCACTCCCTCCCCCTCCTCCCCCTCCCTCCCCAACTCCCTCCCCCCTCCCCCTCCCCCTAACTCCCCCCCTCCCTCCTTCCCTCCATCCCTCCCTACCCAATCCCTCCCCCCTCCCTCCACCCTTCCATCCCTCTCCCCCCTCCTTCCACCCTCCCTCCCCCCTCCCGGTTACAATTGAAACCCTACGAGGACGGGCCCATCGGGGAAAGAGGGGTACTGGGAAAAGGGGAGGTCCCCCTCCCTTCCCCCTTCCCCCTCCCCTCCCCCCTCCCTCCCCCTCCCCCCTACCCCCCTCCCTCCCCTCCCCTCCTCCCTCCACACCTCCCTCCTCCCTCCCTCCCCTTCCCTCCCTCCCCTCCTCCCGGTTACAATGGAAACCCTACGAGGACGGGCCCAACGGGGAAAGAGGGGTTCTGGGAAAAGGGGAGGTCCCCCTCCCTCCCCCTTACACGCTCCCTCCCTCCCCCTCCCCCTCTCCCTCCCCCTCCCCTCCCCCCTCCCTCCCCCTCCCCTCCTCCCTCCACACCTCCCTCCTCCCTCCCCCCTACCCCCCTCCCTCCCCTCTCCCTCCTCCCCCTTCCCCCTCCCTCCCCCTCCCCTCCTCCCTCCCCCTCCCCTCCTCCCTCCACACCTCCCTCCTCCCTCCCTCCCCCTTCCCTACCTCCCCTCCTCCCGGTTACAATGGAAACCCTACGACGACGGGCCCAACGGGGAAAGAGGGGTACTGGGAAAACGGGTGGTCCCCCTCCCTCCCCCCTTCCCCCTCCCTACCCCCTCCCTCCCCTCTCCCTCCCCACTTGCCCCTTCCCCCCTCCCCCTCCCCTCCCCCCTCCACACCTCCCTCCTCCCTTCCTCCCCCCCACTCCCCTCCCGGTTACAATGGAAACCTTACGAGGACGGGCACAACGGGGAAAGAGGGGTACTGGGAAAAGGGGAGGTCCCCCTCCCTCCCCCTTCCACCCTCACCCCTTCCCCCCACCCCTCCCCCTCTCCCTCCCCCCTCCCTCCACCTCCCCCCCTTCCCCCCTCCCCCTCCCTCCCCCTCCCCTCCTCCCTCCACACCTCCAACTTCCCTCCCTCCCCCTCCCTCCCTGCCTCACGGTTACAATGGAAACCCTACGAGGACGGGCCCAACGGGGAAAGGGGTGTGCTGGGGAAAGGGGGGGGGAGAGTAAGAGTGTATCTGGGGGAGAGAGAATGGGGGGGTCTGAGAATGGGGACTGGGGAGGGGGGACAACAGGGGGCTTGGTGGTTTGGGAAAGAAGAGTAGTGGGAAAAGGGGAGGTACCCCTCCCTCCCCACTCTCCTCCCTCCCTCATCCCTCCCTCCCTCCCGTCCCAGCAGCGCTGACCGCCGGGAGGTGTAGTCGCCGTCGCCTCTCCCGCTGTTTGATTTCATTTATAACAAAGACATTTATTTAAAATGAGGAATGTGATTTTCATTAAGTTTGATTTTATTTATTTTAAAAAAGCTGATGCTCTATAGATAAGTTTATTTCCTTTTCAACAAAGAACGCTGTTTATTTTAAAGTAAAATAGACCCTCCCCTCACCCCCCTCCCTCCCCTCTCCCTCCCCATCCCCCTCCCCTCCTTCCCCCTCCCCTCCCCCCTCCACTCCACCCTCCCCTCCCCCCCTCCCTCCCACTTCCCTCCCTCCCATCCTCCCGGTTACAATGGAAACCCTACGAGGACGGGCCCAACGGGCCCACTCGGTCTAGTCTATCTATCTATATACTACTAAAACTCAGATGTCCAACATTCCGTATGTATATACGGAAGATTCCGTATGTTTGTACGGAAGATTCCGAAGATTTCTGTCCATAACTTACAAACCCTACTCCTCCCAGACGGTACACCAAAGCGCTACGATTTTTGTACCGCCATATTCACCATTAACATGGGCAACTATTGTAAGTACTTTCGTTCAAATTGAAGCTACCTTTTTAAAGCTAGAGAGATATTAAAGTTAAAATTTCTCATTTCTAACCCTTTTCTTGAAGGGGCTTCAGCGCGTGATGTCACAATGGCACCCGTGCACCAATGAGAGATCAGCTCGGTTTTAAATTTACATAATTTTTTTTCTGACCTTTTTTTTCAAGGTCTTCAGCTTGTGACGTCACAATGCTTGTGTGAGATGGTTTGCAACATTGTTGCGAAAAGCAACTGCCAGTTTTTTAAAGTTGTGCGAGTCACTTAACATACACAGATCAGCATGGGGCCCCTATTCCCTCCCTCCCCCCCCTTCCCCCCTCAACCCCTTCCTCCCCACTCCTTCCCACCTCCATCCCCACACCCTCCCCCCCTCCTCCCCAACTCCCTCCCCACCTCCCTCACCCCTCCTCCCCTAACTCCCCCCCCTCCCTCCTTCCCTCCATCCCTCCCCCCCTCCCTCCACCCTTCCATCCCTCTCCCCCTCCCCCCTCCTTCCACCCTCCCTCCCCCCCTTCTGGTTACAAAGGAAACCCTACGGGGACGGGCCCAACGGGGAAAGAGGGGTACTGGGAAAAGGGGAGGTCCCCCTCCCTCCCCTTACCCCCTCCCCCATCCCCCTCCCCCCTAACCCTCTCCCTCCCCCTTCCCCCCTCCCCTCCCCCCCTCCCCTCCTCCCTCCACACCTCCCTCCTCCCTCCCTCCCCTCCTCCCGGTTACAATGGAAACCCTACGAGGACGGGCCCAACGGGGAAAGAGGGGTACTGGGAAAAGGGGAGGTCCCCCTCCCTCCCCCCTTCCCCCATCCCATCCCCCCTCCCTCCCCTCTCCCTCCCCCTTCCCCCCGTTCCCCCCTCCCCTTCCCCCTCCCTCCCCTCCTCCCTCCACACCTCTCTCCTCCCTCCCTCCCCTTCCCTCCCTCCCATCCTCCCAATGCTTGTTTGAGATGGGTGCTACATTGTTTCGAAAAGCACCACTAACAGATCGCAGTGAGAAGCACTAAATGACCGTGGTCGTGAGAAGCACTAAATGACCGCGAATGTAGCAAAAACAGCACTTTAAACCACTTTAAACCACTGTTTTCAAGTAGTCTTTTTTATTGCAAGTCACTTAACATACACAGATCAACATGGGGCCTCTATGCTCGTGGGCCACCGGGGCAAGTGTTGCGAAACAGCACTTGGAGTGTGTCTGGGGGAGAGAGAGAATGGGGGGGGGGTCTGAGAATGGGGACTGGGGAGGGGGACAACAGGGGTCGTTGCGGAGGGGGCTTGGTGGTGGGGGAAAGAGGGGTACTGGGAAAATGGGAGGTCCCCCTTCACCCCTCAACCCCTTCCTTCCCACCTCCATCCCCACTCACTCCCCCCCTCCTCCCCCTCCCTCCCCAACTCCCTCCCCCTCCCTCCCCACCTCCCTCAAACCTCCCCCCTAACTCCCCCCCTCCCTCCTTCCCTCCATCCCTCCCTCCCCCAATCAATCCACCCTTCCATCCCTCTCCCCCTCCCCCCTCCTTCCATCCTCCCTCCCCCCTCCCGGTTACAATAGAAACCCTACGGGGACGGGCCCAACGGGGAAAGAGGGGTACTGGGAAAAGGGGAGGTCCCCCTCCCTCCCCTCCCCCCTACCCCCTCCCCCCTTCCCCCTCCCCTTCCCCCCTCCACTCCCCCCCTCCCTCCCCCTCCCCTCCTCCCTCCACACCTCCCTCCACACCTCCCTCCCCCCCTCCCGGTTACAATGGAAACCCTATGAGGACGGGCCCAACGGGGAAAGAGGGGTACTGGGAAAAGGGGAGGTCCCCCTTCCCCCCTCAACACCTTCATCCCCCCTCCTTCCCACCTCCATCCCCACTCCCTCCCCCCCTCCTCCCCCTCCCTCCCCAACTCCCTCCCCCCTCCCCCCTAACTCCCCCCTCCCTCCATCCCTCCCTCCCCAATCCCTCCCCCCCTCCCTCCACCCTTCCATCCCTCTCCCCCCTCCTTCCACCCTCCCTCCCCCCCTCCCGGTTACAATTGAAACCCTACGAGGACGGGCCCAACGGGGAAAGAGGAGTACTGGGAAAAGGGGAGGTCCCCCTCCCTCCCCCCTTCCCCCATCCCATCCCCCCTCCCTCCCCTCTCCCTCTCCCTCCCCCTTCCCGCCTTCCCCCCTCCCCTTCCCCCCCTCCCCCCTCCCTCCCCTCCCCTCCTCCCTCCACACCTCCCTCCTCCCTCCCTCCCCCTTCCCGCCCTCCCCTCCTCCCGGTTACAATGGAAACCCTACGAGGACGGGCCCAACGGGGAAAGAGGGGTACTGGGAAAAGGGGAGGTCCCCCTCCCTCCCTCCCCCCTACCCACCTCCCCCCCTCTCCCTCCCCCCTTCCCTCCTCCCTCCCCCCCTCCCCTCCCCCCCTCCCCTCCCCCCTCCCATCCCCCCCTCTCCCCCCTCCCTCCCCCCTAACCCCCTCCCTCCCCTCTCCCTCCCCCTCCCCTCCCCCCCTCCCTCCCCTCCTCCCTCCCCCTTCCCTCCCCCAACCCTCCCCCTTTCCTCCCCTCCCGGTTACAATGGAAACCCTACGAGGACGGGCCCAACGGGCCCACTCGGTCTAGTATACTACTAAAACTCTGCGGTCCAACATTCCGTGTGTATGTACGCAAACATTCCGTGTGTATGTACGGAAGATTCCGAAGATTTCTGTCCATAACTTACAAACCCTACTCCTCCCAGACGGTACACCAAAGCGCTACGATTTTTGTACCGCCATATTCACCATTAACATGGGCAACTATTGTAAGTACTTTCGTTCAAATTGAAGCTACCTTTTTAAAGCTAGAGAGATATTAAAGTTAAAATTTCTCATTTCTAACCCTTTTCTTGAAGGGGCTTCAGCGCGTGATGTCACAATGGCACCCGTGCACCAATGAGAGATCAGCTCGGTTTTAAATTTACATCATTTTTTTTCTGACCTTTTTTTTCAAGGTCTTCAGCTTGTGACGTCACAATGCTTGTGTGAGATTGTTGCAACATTGTTGCGAAAAGCAACTGCCAGTTTTTTAAAGTTGTGCAAGTCACTTAACATACACAGATCAGCATGGGGCCCCTATTCCCTCCCTCCCCCCCCTTCCCCCCTCAACCCCTTCCTCCCCACTCCTTCCCACCTCCATCCCCACTCCCTCCCCCCCTCCTCCCCAACTCCCTCACCCCTCCTCCCCTAACTCCCCCCCCTCCCTCCTTCCCTCCATCCATCCCCCCCTCCCTCCACCCTTCCATCCCTCTCCCCCTCCCCCCTCCTTCCACCCTCCCTCCCCCCCTTCTGGTTACAAAGGAAACCCTACGGGGACGGGCCCAACGGGGAAAGAGGGGTACTGGGAAAAGGGGAGGTCCCCCTCCCTCCCCTTACCCCCTCCCCCATCCCGCTCCCCCCTAACCCTCTCCCTCCCCCTTCCCCCTCCCCTCCCCCCCTCCCCTCCTCCCTCCACACCTCCCTCCTCCCTCCCCTCCTCCCGGTTACAATGGAAACCCTACGAGGACGGGCCCAAAGGGGAAAGAGGGGTACTGGGAAAAGGGGAGGTCCCCCTCCCTCCCCCCTTCCCCCCTCCCTCCCCTCTCCCTCCCCCTTCCCCCCGTTCCCCCCTCCCCTTCCCCCTCCCTCCCCTCCTCCCTCCACACCTCTCTCCTCCCTCCCTCCCCTTCCGTCCCTCCCATCCTCCCAATGCTTGTTTGAGATGGGTGCTACATTGTTTCGAAAAGCACCACTAACAGATCGCAGTGAGAAGCACTAAATGACCGTGGTCGTGAGAAGCACTAAATGACCGCGAATGTAGCAAAAACAGCACTTTAAACCACTTTAAACCACTGTTTTCAAGTAGTCTTTTTTATTGCAAGTCACTTAACATACACAGATCAACATGGGGCCTCTATGCTCATGGGCCACCGGGGCAAGTGTTGCGAAACAGCACTTGGAGTGTGTCTGGGGGAGAGAGAGAATGGGGGGGGGTCTGAGAATGGGGACTGGGGAGGGGGACAACAGGGGTCGTTGCGGAGGGGGCTTGGTGGTGGGGGAAAGAGGGGTACTGGGAAAATGGGAGGTCCCCCTTCACCCCTCAACCCCTTCCTTCCCACCTCCATCCCCACTCCCTCCCCCCCTCCTCCCCCTCCCTCCCCAACTCCCTCCCCCTCCCTCCCCACCTCCCTCAAATCTCCCCCCTATCTCCCCCCCTCCCTCCTTCCCTCCATCCCTCCCTCCCCCAATCCATCCACCCTTCCATCCCACTCCCCCTCCCCCATCCTTCCATCCTCCCTCCCCCCTCCCGGTTACAATAGAAACCCTACGGGGACGGGCCCAACGGGGAAAGAGGGGTACTGGGAAAAGGGGAGGTCCCCCTCCCTCCCCTCCCCCCTACCCCCTCCCCCCTTCCCCCTCCCCTTCCCCCTCCCCTCCCCCCCTCCCTCCCCCTCCCCTCCTCCCTCCACACCTCCCCCCACACCTCCCTCCCCCCCTCCCGGTTACAATGGAAACCCTATGAGGACGGGCCCAACGGGGAAAGAGGGGTACTGGGAAAAGGGGAGGTCCCCCTTCCCCCCTCAACCCCTTCATCCCCCCTCCTTCCCACCTCCATCCCCACTCCCTCCCCCCCTCCTCCCCCTCCCTCCCCAACTCCCTCCCCCCTAACTCCCCCCTCCCTCCATCCCTCCCTCCCCAATCCCTCCCCCCCTCCCTCCACCCTTCCATCCCTCTCCACCCTCCCTCCCCCCCTCCCGGTTACAATTGAAACCCTACGAGGACGGGCCCAACGGGGAAAGAGGAGTACTGGGAAAAGGGGAGGTCCCCCTCCCTCCCCCCTTCCCCCATCCCATCCCCCCTCCCTCCCCTCTCCCTCTCCCTCCCCCTTCCACCCTTCCCCCCTCCCCTTCCCCCCCTCCCCCCTCCCTCCCCTCCCCTCCTCCCTCCACACCTCCCTCCTCCCTCCCTCCCCCTTCCCGCCCTCCCCTCCTCCCGGTTACAATGGAAACCCTACGAGGACGGGCCCAACGGGGAAAGAGGGGTACTGGGAAAAGGGGAGGTCCCCCTCCCTCCCTCCCCCCTACCCACCTCCCTCCCCTCTCCCTCCCCCCCTTCCCTCCTCCCTCCCCCCTCCCCTCCCCCCTCCCATCCACCCCTCTCCCTCCCCCCTACCCCCCTCCCTCCCCTCTCCCTCCCCCTCCCCTCCCCCCCTCCCTCCCCTCCTCCCTCCCCTCCCCCAACCCTCCCCCTTTCCTCCCCTCCCGGTTACAATGGAAACCCTACGAGGACGGGCCCAACGGGCCCACTCGGTCTAGTATACTACTAAAACTCTGCGGTCCAACATTCCGTATGTATATACGGAAGATTCCGTATGTATATACGGAAGATTCCGAAGATTTCTGTCCATAACTTACAAACCCTGCTCCTCCCAGACGGTACACCAAAGCGCTACGATTTTTGTACCGCCGTATTCACCATTGACATGGGCAACTATTGTAAGTACTTTCGTTCAAATTGAAGCTACCTTTTTAAAGCTAGAGAGATATTAAAGTTTAAATTTTCATTTCTAACACTTTTCTTGAAGGGTCCAAACCCTACTCCTCCCAGACGGTACACCAAAGCGCTACGATTTTTGTACCGCCGTATTCACCATTAACATGGGCAACTATTGTAAGTACTTTCGTTCAAATTGAAGCTACCTTTTTAAAGCTAGAGAGATATTAAAGTATAAATTTTCATTTCTAACCCTTTTCTTGAAGGGGCTTCAGTGCGTGATGTCACAATGGCACCCGTGCACCAATGAGAGATCAGCTCGGTTTTAAATTTACATCTTCAGCTTGTGACGTCACAATGCTTGTGTGAGATTGTTGCAACATTGTTGCGAAAAGCAACTGCCAGTTTTTTAAAGTTGTGCAAGTCACTTAACATACACAGATCAGCATGGGGCCCCTATTCCCTACCTCCCCCCCTTCCCCCCTCACCCCTTCCTCCCCACTCCTTCCCACCTCCATCCCCACTCCCTCCCCCCCTCCTCCCCAACTCCCTCCCCACCTCCCTCACCCCTCCTCCCCTAACTCCCCCCCCCTCCCTCCTTCCCTCCATCCTCCCCCCCTCCCTCCACCCTTCCATCCCTCTCCCCCTCCCCCCTCCTTCCACCCTCCCTCCCCCCCTTCTGGTTACAAAGGAAACCCTACGGGGACGGGCCCAACGGGGAAAGAGGGGTACTGGGAAAAGGGGAGGTCCCCCTCCCTCCCCTTCCCCCTCCCCTCCCCCCTCCCCCCTAACCCTCTCCCTCCCCCTCCCCTCCCCCCCTCCCCTCCTCCCTCCACACCTCCTCCTCCCTCCCTCCCCTCCTCCCGGTTACAATGGAAATCCTACGAGGACGGGCCCAACGGGGAAAGAGGTGTACTGGGAAAAGGGGAGGTCCCCCTCCCTCCCCCCTTCCCCATCCCACCCCCCTCCCTCCCCTCTCCCTCCCACCCGTTCCCCCTCCCCTTCCCCCCTCCCTCCACACCTCTCTCCTCCCTCCCTCCCCTTCCCTCCCTCCCATCCTCCCAATGCTTGTTTGAGATGGGTGCTACATTGTTTCGAAAAGCACCACTAACAGATCGCAGTGAGAAGCACTATGTGACCGTGAATGTTTCAAAACAAGCACTTAAAAAGCACTTATCTTTTTTTAAAGTATTTTTTTTTATTGCAAGTCACTTAACATACACAGATCAGCATTGGGCCCCTATGCTCGTGGGCCACCGGGGCAAGTGTTTCGAAAAAAGCACTGAGAGTGTGTCTGGGGGAGAGAGAGAATGGGGGGGGGGGGGGTCTGAGAATGGGGACTGGGGAGGGGGACAACAGGGGTCATTGCGGAGGGGGCTTGGTGGTGGGGGAAAGAGGGGTACTGGGAAAAGGGGAGGTCCCACTTCCCCCCTCAACCCCTTCCTCCCCCCTCCTTCCCACCTCCATCCCCACTCCCTCCCACCTCCATCCCCACTCCCTCCCCCCTCAATCCCAACCTCCTTCACCACTCAGCCCCTAACTCCCCCCCTCCCTCCTTCCCTCCATCCCACCCTCCCCCACTCCCTCCCCCTCCCTCCACCATTCCATCCCTCTCCCCCTCCCCCCTCCTTCCACCCTCCCTCCCCTCCTCCCGGTTACAATGGAAACCCTACGAGGACGGGCCCAATGGGGAAAGAGGGGTACTGGGAAAATGGGAGGTTCCCCTCCCTCCCCCCTCACTCCCCCCTCCCTCCCTTCTCCCTCCCCCCCTCCCTCCCCCTCCCCTTCCCCCTCCCTCCCCTTCCCCCCTCCCCCCTCCCTCCCCCTCCCCCCTACCCCCTTCCCTCCCCTCACCCTCCCCCCCTTCCCCCCTCCCCTCCCCCCTCCCTCCCCCTCCCCTCCCCCCTCCACACCTCCCTACTACCTCCCTCGAAAAGCAACTGACAGAAGCACTAAGTAGCCGCGAATGTTTCAAAACCAGCACTTAACCGCGAATGTTTTTTAAAAAAGCACTTAACCGCGAATGTTTCAAAACAAGCAATTAAAAAGCACTTTTTTTTTTAAAGTATTTTTTTTTATTCCAAGAGATGGGGGGGGGTCTGAGAATGGGGACTGGGGAGGGGGACAACAGGGGTCGTTGCGGTGGGGGCTTGGTGGTGGGAGAAAGAGGGGTACTGGGAAAAGGGGAGGTCCCACTTCCCCCTCAACCTCTTCCTTCCCCCTCCTTCCCACCTCCATCCCCACTCTCTCCCCCCTCAATCCCAACCTCCATCACCACTCAGCCCCTAACTCACCCCTCCCTCCTTCCCTCCATCCGACCCTCCCCCACTCCCTCCCCCCCTCCCTCCACCCTTCCACCCCTCTCCCCCTCCTTCCACCCTCCCTCCCCCCCTCCCGGTTACAATGGAAACCCTACGGGGACGGGCCCAACGGGGAAAGAGGGGTACTGGGAAAAGGGGAGTTCCCCTCCCTCCCCTCCTCCCTCCCCTCCCCCCTACCCCTCTTCCCCCCTCCCCCTCCCCTCCCCCCTCCCTCCCCCTCCCCTCCTCCCTCCACACCTCCCTCCACACCTCCCTCCTCCCTCCCTCCCCCCCTCCCGGTTACAATGGAAACCCTACGAGGACGGGCCCAACGGGGAAAGAGGAGTACTGGGAAAAGGGGAGGTCCCCCTCCCTCCCCCCTTCCCCCTCCCCTCCCCCATCCCCTCTCCCTCCCCCTCCCTCCCCCTCCCCCCTACCCCCCTCCCTCCCCTCCCCCCTCCCTCCCCTCCCCTCCTCCCTCCACACCTCCCTCCTCCCTCCCCCTTCCCGCCCTCCCCTCCTCCCGGTTACAATGGAAACGCTACGAGGACGGGCCCAACGGGGAAAGAGGGGTACTGGGAAAAGGGGAGGTCCCCCTCCCTCCCTCCCCCCTACCCACCTCCCTCCCCTCTCCCTCCCCCCCTACCCTCCTCCCTTCCCCCCTCCCCCCTCCCATCCTCCCAATGCTTGTGTGAGATGGGTGCCACATTGTTTCGAAAAGCACCACTAACAGATCGCAGTGAGAAGCACTATGTGACCGCGAATGTTTCAAAACGAGCACTTAAAAAGCACTTATCTTTTTTTAAAGTATTTTTTTTAATTGCAAGTCACTTAACATACACAGATCAGCATTGGGCCCCTATGCTCGTGGGCCACCGGGGCAAGTGCTTCGAAAAAAGCACTGAGAGTGTGTCTGGGGGAGAGAGAGAATGGGGGGGGGTCTGAGAATGGGGACTGGGGATGGGGACAACAGGGGTCGTTGCGGAGGGGGCATGGTGGTGGAGGAAAGAGGGGTACTGGGAAAAGGGGAGGTCCCCTTCACCCCTCAACCCCTTCCTCCCCCTCCTTCCCATCTCCATCCCAACTCCCTCCCCCCTCCTCCCCCTCCCTCCCCATCCCTCTCCACCTCCCTCAACCCTCCCCCCTAACTCCCCCCCTCCCTCCTTCCCTCCATCCCTCCCTCCCCCACTCCCACCCCCCTCCCTCCACCCTTCCATCCCTCTCCCCTCCCCCTCCCCCCTCCTTCCACCCTTCCTCCCCCCCTCCCGGTTACAATGGAAACCCTACGGGGACGGGCCCAACGAGGAAAGAGGGGTACTGGGAAAAGGGGAGGTCCCCCTCCCTCCCCCCCTTCTCCCTCCACTCCACCCTCCCCTCCCCCCCTCCCTCCCCCTCCTCTGCTCCCTCCACACCTCCCTCCTCCCTCCCTCCCTCTTCCCTCCCTCCCATCCTCCCAGTTACAATGGAAACCCTACGAGGACGGGCCCAACGGGCCCACTCGGTCTAGTATACTACTAAAACTCTGCGGTCCAACATTCCGTATGTATGGATGTATATGTGTATGTACGCAAAGATTCCGAAGAGTTTCTGTCCATAACTTACAAACCCTACTCCTCCCTGACGGTACACCAAAGCGCTACGATTTTTGTACCGCCATATTCACCATTAACATGGGCAACTATTGTAAGTACTTTCGTTCAAATTGAAGCTACCTTTTTAAAGCTAGAGAGATATTAAAGTTTAATTTTCATTTCTAACCCTTTTCTTGAAGGGGCTTCAGCGCGTGATGTCACAATGGCACCCGTGCACCAATGAGAGATCAGCTCGGTTTTAAATTTACATCTTCAGCTTGTGACGTCACAATGCTTGTGTGAGATTGTTGCAACATTGTTGCGAAAGGCAACTGCCAGTTTTTTAAAGTTGTGCAAGTCACTTAACATACACAGATCAGCATGGGGCCCCTATTCCCTCCCTCCCCCCCTTCCCCCCTCAACCCCTTCCTCCCCACTCCTTCCCACCTCCATCCCCACTCCCTCCCCCCCTCCTCCCCAACTCCCTCCCCACCTCCCTCACCCCTCCTCCCCTAACTCCCCCCCCTCCCTCCTTCCCTCCATCCCTCCCCCCCACCCTCCACCCTTCCATCCCTCTCCCCCTTCCCCCTCCTTCCACCCTCCCTCCCCCCTTCTGGTTACAAAGGAAACCCTACGGGGATGGGCCCAACGGGGAAAGAGGGGTACTGGGAAAAGGGGAGGTCCCCCTCCCTCCCCTCCCCTCCCCCCTCCCCCTCCCCCCTAACCCTCTCCCTCCCCCTTCCCCCCTCCCCTCCTCCCTCCACACCTCCCTCCTCCCTCCCTCCCCTCCTCCCGGTTACAATGGAAACCCTACGAGGACGGGCCCAACGGGGAAAGAGGGGTACTGGGAAAAGGGGAGGTCCCACTTCACCTCTCAACCCCTTCCTCCCCCCTCCTTCCCACCTCCATCCCCACTCCCTCCCCCCCTCCCTCCCCCTCAATCCCAACCTCCATCACCACTCAGCCCCTAACTCCCCCCCTCCCTCCTTCCCTCCATCCCACCCTCCCCCACTCCCTCCCAACTCCCTCCACCCTTCCATCCCTCTCCCCCTCCCCCCTCCTTCCACCCTCCCTCCCCCCTCCCGGTTACAATGGAAACCCTACGGGGACGGGCCCAACGGGGAAAGAGGGGTACTGGGAAAAGGGGAGGTCCCCCTTCCCCCCTCAACCCCTTCCTTCCCACCTCCATCCGCACTCCCTCCCCCCTCCTCCCCCTCCCTCCCCAACTCCCTCCCCCCTCCCCCTCCCCCTAACTCCCCCCCTCCCTCCTTCCCTCCATCCCTCCCTCCCCAATCCCTCCCCCCTCCCTCCACCCTTCCATCCCTCTCCCCCCTCCTTCCACCCTCCCTCCCCCCTCCCGGTTACAATTGAAACCCTACGAGGACGGGCCCATCGGGGAAAGAGGGGTACTGGGAAAAGGGGAGGTCCCCCTCCCTTCCCCCTTCCCCCTCCCCTCCCCCCTCCCTCCCCCTCCCCCCTACCCCCTCCCTCCCCTCCCCTCCTCCCTCCACACCTCCCTCCTCCCTCCCTCCCCTTCCCTCCCTCCCCTCCTCCCGGTTACAATGGAAACCCTACGAGGACGGGCCCAACGGGGAAAGAGGGGTACTGGGAAAAGGGGAGGTCCCCCTCCCTCCCCCTTACACGCTCCCTCCCTCCCCCTCCCCCTCTCCCTCCCCCCTCCCCTCCCCCCTCCCTCCCCCTCCCCTCCTCCCTCCACACCTCCCTCCTCCCTCCCCCCTACCCCCCTCCCTCCCCTCTCCCTCCTCCCCCTTCCCCCTCCCTCCCCCTCCCCTCCTCCCTCCCCCTCCCCTCCTCCCTCCACACCTCCCTCCTCCCTCCCTCCCCCTTCCCTACCTCCCCTCCTCCCGGTTACAATGGAAACCCTACGACGACGGGCCCAACGGGGAAAGAGGGGTACTGGGAAAACGGGTGGTCCCCCTCCCTCCCCCCTTCCCCCCTCCCTCCCCCCTTCCCCCCTCCCTACCCCCTCCCTCCCCTCTCCCTCCCCCTTGCCCCTTCCCCCCTCCCCCTCCCCTCCCCCCTCCACACCTCCCTCCTCCCTTCCCTCCCCCCCCACTCCCCTCCCGGTTACAATGGAAACCTTACGAGGACGGGCACAACGGGGAAAGAGGGGTACTGGGAAAAGGGGAGGTCCCCCTCCCTCCCCCTTCCACCCTCACCCCTTCCCCCCACCCCTCCCCCTCTCCCTCCCCCCTCCCTCCACCTCCCCCCCTTCCCCCCTCCCCCTCCCTCCCCCTCCCCTCCTCCCTCCACACCTCCCTCTTCCCTCCCTCCCCCCTCCCTCCCTGCCTCACGGTTACAATGGAAACCCTACGAGGACGGGCCCAACGGGGAAAGGGGTGTGCTGGGGAAAGGGGGGGGAGAGTAAGAGTGTATCTGGGGGAGAGAGAATGGGGGGGTCTGAGAATGGGGACTGGGGAGGGGGACAACAGGGGGCTTGGTGGTTTGGGAAAGAAGAGTACTGGGAAAAGGGGAGGTACCCCTCCCTCCCCACTCTCCTCCCTCCCTCATCCCTCCCTCCCTCCCGTCCCAGCAGCGCTGACCGCCGGGAGGTGTAGTCGCCGTCGCCTCTCCCGCTGTTTGATTTCATTTATAACAAAGACATTTATTTAAAATGAGGAATGTGATTTTCATTAAGTTTGATTTTATTTATTTTAAAAAAGCTGATGCTCTATAGATAAGTTTATTTCCTTTTCAACAAAGAACGCTGTTTATTTTAAAGTAAAATAGACCCTCCCCCCACCCCCCTCCCTCCCCTCTCCCTCCCCATCCCCCTCCCCTCCTTCCCCCTCCCCTCCCCCCTCCACTCCACCCTCCCCTCCCCCCCTCCCTCCCACTTCCCTCCCTCCCATCCTCCCGGTTACAATGGAAACCCTACGAGGACGGGCCCAACGGGCCCACTCGGTCTAGTATCTATATACTACTAAAACTCTGCGGTCCAACATTCCGTATGTATATGTGTATGTACGCAAAGATTCCGAAGAGTTTCTGTCCATAACTTACAAACCCTACTCTCCCAGACGGTACACCAAAGCGCTACGATTTTTGTACCGCCATATTCACCATTAACCTGGGCAACTATTGTAAGTACTTTCGTTCAAATTGAAGCTACCTTTTTAAAGCTAGAGAGATATTAAAGTTTAAATTTTCATTTCTAACACTTTTCTTGAAGGGGCCAAACCCTACTCCTCCCAGACGGTACACCAAAGCGCTACGATTTTTGTACCGCCGTATTCACCATTAACATGGGCAACTATTGTAAGTACTTTCGTTCAAATTGAAGCTACCTTTTTAAAGCTAGAGAGATATTAAAGTTTAAATTTTTCATTTCTAACCCTTTTCTTGAAGGGCTTCAGCGCGTGATGTCACAATGGCACCCGTGCACCAATGAGAGATCAGCTCGCGATGGACAAGCGGCTGCTATTGGGTGTTTACTACTTTAAATTTACATAATTTTTTTTCTGACCTTTTTTTTCAAGGTCTTCAGCTTGTGACGTCACAATGCTTGTGTGAGATGGTTGCAACATTGTTGCGAAAAGCAACTGCCAGTTTTTTAAAGTTGTGCGAGTCACTTAACATACACAGATCAGCATGGGGCCCCTATTCCCTCCCTCCCCCCCCCTTCCCCCCTCAACCCCTTCCTCCCCACTCCTTCCCACCTCCACCCCCCTCCCTCCCCCCCTTCCCCCCTCCCCTCCCCCCTCCCTCCCCCTCCACACCTCCCTCCCTCCCCCTTCCCTCCCTCCCCTCCTCCCGGTTACAATGGAAACCCTACGAGGACGGGCCCAACGGGGAAAGAGGGGTACTGGGAAAAGGGGAGGTCCCCCTCACTCCCCCCTTCCCCATCCCATCCCCCCTCCCTCCCCTCTCCCGCCCCCTTCCCCCCTCCCCTTCCCCCCTCCCTCCCCTCCTCCCTCCACACCTCCCTCCTCCCTCCCTCCCCTTCCCTCCCTCCCATCCTCCCAATGCTTGTGTGAGATGGTTGCAACATTGTTTTGAAAAGCAGCTGACAGAAGCACTAAGTAGCCGCGAATGTTTCAAAACCAGCACTTAACTGCGAATGTTTTTTTAAAAAGCACTTAACCGCGAATGTTTCAAAACAAGCAATTAAAAAGCACTTATTTTTTTTTAAGTATTTTTTTATTCCAAGAGAATGGGGAGGGTCTGAGAATGGGGACTGGGGAGGGGGACAACAGGGGTCGTTGCGGTGGGGGCTTGGTGGTGGGGGAAAGAGGGGTACTGGGAAAAGGGGAGGTCCCACTTCCCCCCTCAACCTCTTCATCCCCCCTCCTTCCCACCTCCATCCCCACTCTCTCCCCCTTCAATCCCAACCTCCATCACCACTCAGCCCCTAACTCACCCGTCCCTCTTTCCCTCCATCCGACCCTCCCCCACTCCCTCCCCCCCTCCCTCCAGCCTTCCACCCCTCTCCCCCTCCCCCCTCCTTCCACCCTCCCTCCCCCCCTCCCGGTTACAATGGAAACCCTACGGGGACGGGCCCAACGGGGAAAGAGGGGTACTGGGAAAAGGGGAGGTCCCCCTCCCTCCCCCCTCCCTCCCCCCTTCCCCCTCCCCTCCCCCCTCCCCTCTCCCTCCCCCTCCCTCCCCCTCCCCCCTACCCCCCTCCCTCCCCCTCCCCCCTACCCCCCTCCCTCCCCTCCCCCCTCCCTCCCCTCTCCCCTCCCTCCCCTCCCCTCCTCCCTCCACACCTCCCTCCTCCCTCCCTCCCCCTTCCCGCCCTCCCCTCCTCCCGGTTACAATGGAAACCCTACGAGGACGGGCCCAACGGGGAAAGAGGGGTACTGGGAAAAGGGGAGGTCCCCCTCCCTCCCTCCCCCCTACCAACCTCCCTCCCCTCTCCCTCCCCCCCTACCCTCCTCCCTTCCCCCCTCCCCCCTCCCATCCCCCCCTCTCCCCCCTCCCTCACCCCTACCCCCCTCCCTCCCCTCTCCCTCCCCCCTCCCACCCTCCCCTCCCCCCTCCCTCCCCCCTCCCTCCCCTCCTCCCTCCCCCTTCCCTCCCCCAACCCTCCCCCTTTCCTCCCATCCCGGTTACAATGGAAACCCTACGAGGACGGGCCCAACGGGCCCACTCGGTCTAGTATAATACTAAAACTCTGCGGTCCAACATTCCGTATGTATATACGGAAGATTCCGTATGTATATACGGAAGATTCCGAAGATTTCTGTCCATAACTTACAAACCCTGCTCCTCCCAGACGGTACACCAAAGCGCTACGATTTTTGTACCGCCGTATTCACCATTGACATGGGCAACTATTGTAAGTACTTTCGTTCAAATTGAAGCTACCTTTTTAAAGCTAGAGAGATATTAAAGTTTAAATTTTCATTTCTAACACTTTTCTTGAAGGGGCTTCAGCGCGTGATGTCACAATGGCACCCGTGCACCAATGAGAGATCAGCTCGGTTTTAAATTTACATAATTTTTTTTCTGACTTTTTTTTCAAGGTCTTCAGCTTGTGACGTCACAATGCTTGTGTGAGATGGTTTGCAACATTGTTGCGAAAAGCAACTGCCAGTTTTTTAAAGTTGTGCGAGTCACTTAACATACACAGATCAGCATGGGGCCCCTATTCCCTCCCTCCCCCCCTCCACCCTCTCCCTCCCCCCTCCCTCCACCTCCCCCCCTTCCCCCCTCCCCCTCCCTCCCCCTCCCCTCCTCCCTCCACACCTCCCTCTTCCCCTCCCTCCCCCTCCCCTCCTCCCTCCACACCTCCCTCTTCCCTCCCTCCCCCCTTCCTCCCTGCCTCACGGTTACAATGGAAACCCTACGAGGACGGGCCCAACGGGGAAAGGGGTGTGCTGGGGAAAGGGGGGGGGAGAGTAAGAGTGTATCTGGGGGAGAGAGAATGGGGGGGTCTGAGAATGGGGACTGGGGAGGGGGACAACAGGGGGCTTGGTGGTTTGGGAAAGAAGAGTACTGGGAAAAGGGGAGGTACCCCTCCCTCCCCACTCTCCTCCCTCCCTCATCCCTCCCTCCCTCCCGTCCCAGCAGCGCTGACCGCCGGGAGGTGTAGTCGCCGTCGCCTCTCCCGCTGTTTGATTTCATTTATAACAAAGACATTTATTTAAAATGAGGAATGTGATTTTCATTAAGTTTGATTTTATTTATTTTAAAAAAGCTGATGCTCTATAGATAAGTTTATTTCCTTTTCAACAAAGAACGCTGTTTATTTTAAAGTAAAATAGACCCTCCCCCCACCCCCCTCCCTCCCCTCTCCCTCCCCATCCCCCTCCCCTCCTTCCCCCTCCCCTCCCCCCTCCACTCCACCCTCCCCTCCCCCCCTCCCTCCCACTTCCCTCCCTCCCATCCTCCCGGTTACAATGGAAACCCTACGAGGACGGGCCCAACGGGCCCACTCGGTCTAGTATATAATACTAAAACTCTGCGGTCCAACATTCCGTATGTATATACGAAAGATTCCGTGTGTATATACGGAAGATTCCGAAGATTTCTGTCCATAACTTACAAACCCTACTCCTCCCAGACGGTACACCAAAGCGCTACGATTTTTGTACCGCCGTATTCACCATTAACATGGGCAACTATTGTAAGTACTTTCGTTCAAATTGAAGCTACCTTTTTAAAGCTAGAGAGATATTAAAGTTAAAATTTCTCATTTCTAACCCTTTTCTTGAAGGGGCTTCAGCGCGTGATGTCACAATGGCACCCGTGCACCAATGAGAGATCAGCTCGGTTTTAAATTTACATAATTTTTTTTCTGACTTTTTTTTCAAGGTCTTCAGCTTGTGACGTCACAATGCTTGTGTGAGATGGTTTGCAACATTGTTGCGAAAAGCAACTGCCAGTTTTTTAAAGTTGTGCGAGTCACTTAACATACACAGATCAGCATGGGGCCCCTATTCCCTCCCTCCCCCCCTCCTCCCCTCAACCCCTTCCTCCCCACTCCTTCCCACCTCCATCCCCACTCCCTCCCCCCCTCCTCCCCAACTCCCTCCCCACCTCCCTCACCCCTCCTCCCCTAACTCCCCCCCTCCCTCCTTCCCTCCATCCTTCCCCCCTTCCCTCCACCCTTCCATCCCTCTCCCCCTCCCCCCTCCTTCCACCCTCCCTCCCCCCCTTCTGGTTACAAAGGAAACCCTACGGGGACGGGCCCAACGGGAAAGAGGGGTACTGGGAAAAGGGGAGGTCCCCCTCCCTCCCCTTACCCCCTCCCCCATCCCCCTCCCCCCTAACCCTCTCCTCCCCCTTCCCCCCTCCCCTCCCCCCCTCCCCTCCTCCCTCCACACCTCCCTCCTCCCTCCCTCCCCTCCTCCGGTTACAATGGAAACCTACGAGGACGGGCCCAACGGGGAAAGAGGGGTAATGGGAAAAGGGGAGGTCCCCCTCCCTCCCCTTACCCCTCCCCCATCCCCCTCCCCCTAACCCTCTCCCTCCCCCTTCCCCCCTCCCCTCCCCCCCCTCCCCTCCTCCCTCCACACCTCCCTCCTCCCTCCCTCCCCTCCTCCCGGTTACAATGAAACCCTACGAGGACGGGACCAACGGGGAAAGAGGGGTACTGGGAAAAGGAGAGGTCCCCCCTCCCTCCCCCCTTCCCCCATCCCATCCCCCCTCCCCTCCCCTCTCCCTCCCCCTTCCCCCCGTTCCCCCCTCCCCTTCCCCTCCCTCCCCTCCTCCCTCCACACCTCTCTCCTCCCTCCCCTCCCCTTCCCTCCCTCCCATCCTCCCAATGCTTGTTTGAGATGGGTGCTACATTGTTTCGAAAAGCACCACTAACAGATCGCAGTGAGAAGCACTAAATGACCGTGGTCGTGAGAAGCACTAAATGACCGCGAATGTTGCAAAAACAGCACTTTAAACCACTTTAAACCACTGTTTTCAAGTAGTCTTTTTTATTGCAAGTCACTTAACGTACACAGATCAACATGGGGCCTCTATGCTCGTGGCCACCGGGGCAAGTGTTGCGAAACAGCACTTGGAGTGTGTCTGGGGGAGAGAGAGAATGGGGGGGGGTCTGAGAATGGGGACTGGGGAGGGGGACAACAGGGGTCGTTGCGGAGGGGGCTTGGTGGTGGGGGAAAGAGGGGTACTGGGAAAAGGGGAGGTCCCACTTCCCCCTCAACCTCTTCCTCCCCCCTCCTTCCCACCTCCATCCCCACTCTCTCCCCCCTCAATCCCAACCTCCATCACCACTCAGCCCCTAACTCCCCCCCCTCCCTCCTTCCCTCCATCCCACCCTCCCCCAATCCCTCCCCCCCTCCCTCCACCCTTCCATCCCTCTCCCCCTCCCCCCTCCTTCCACCCTCCCTCCCCCCCTCCCGGTTACAATGGAAACCCTACGGGGACGGGCCCAACGGGGAAAGAGGGGTACTGGGAAAAGAGGAGATCCCCCCTCCCTCCCCTCCCCCCTACCCCCTTCCCCCATCCCCTTCCCCCCTCCCCTCCCCCCCTCCCTCCCCCTCCCCTCCTCCCTCCACACCTCCCTCCTCCCTCCTCCCCCCCTCCCGGTTACAATGGAAACCCTATGAGGACGGGCCCAACGGGAAAGAGGGGTACTGGGAAAAGGGGAGGTCCCCCTTCCCCCCTCAACCCCTTTCATCCCCCCTCCTTCCCACCTCCATCCCCACTCCCTCCCCCCCCTCCTCCCCCTCCCTCCCCAACTCCCTCCCCCCTAACTCCCCCCTCCCTCCTTCCCTCCATCCCTCCCTCCCCAATCCCTCCCCCCTCCTCCACCCTTCCATCCCTCTCCCCCCTCCTTGAAACCCTACGAGGACGGGCCCAACGGGAAAGAGGAGTACTGGGAAAAGGGGAGGTCCCCCTCCCTCCCCCCTTCCCCCTCCCCTCCCCCCTCTCCCTACCCCTCCCCCCTACCCCTCCCTCCCCTCCCCCCTCCCTCCCCTCCCCTCCTCCTTCCACACCTCCCTCCTCCCTCCCTCCCCCTTCCCGCCCTCCCCTCCTCCCGGTTACAATGAAACCCTACGAGGACGGGCCCAACGGGGAAAGAGGGGTACTGGGAAAAGGGGAGGTCCCCTCCCTCCCCTCTCCCTCCCCCCCTTCCCTCCTCCCTTCCCCCCTCCCCTCCCCCCTCCCATCCCCCCTCTCCCCCCTCCCTCCCCCTAACCCCCTCCCTCCCCCTCTCCCTCCCCCCTCCCCTCCCCCTCCCTCCCCTCCTCCCTCCCCCTTCCCTCCCCCAACCCTCCCCCTTTCCTCCCCTCCCGGTTACAATGGAAACCTACGAGGACGGGCCCAACGGGCCCACTCGGTCTAGTATACTACTAAACTCTGCGGTCCAACATTCCGTGTGTATGTACGCAAACATTCCGTGTGTATGTACGGAAGATTCCGAAGCGTCTTTGCTTGACGCTTAACTTACAAACCCTACTCCTCCTAGACGGTACGCCAAAGCGCTACGATTTTTGTACGCCATATTCACCATTAACATGGGCAACTATTGTAAGTACTTTCGTTCAAATTGAAGCTACCTTTTAAAGCTAGAGAGATATTAAAGTTTAAATTTTCATTTCTAACCCTTTTCTTGAAGGGGCTTCAGCGCGTGATGTCACAATGGCACCCGTGCACCAATGAGAGATCAGCTCGGTTTTAAATTTACATGATTTTTTTTCTGACCTTTTTTTTCCAAGGTCTTCAGCTTGTGACGTCACAAATGCTTGTGTGAGGATAGTTGCAACATTGTTGCGAAAAGCAACTGCCAGTTTTTTAAAGTTGTGCAAGTCACTTAACATACACAGATCAGCATGGGGCCCCTATTCCCTCCCTCCCCCCCCTTCCCCCCTCAACCCCTTCCTCCCCACTCCTTCCCACCTCCATCCCCACTCCCTCCCCCCTCCTCCCCAACTCCCTCCCCACCTCCCTCACCCCTCCTCCCCTAACTCCCCCCCTCCCTCCTTCCCTCCATCCCTCCCCCCTGCCCTCCACCCTTCCATCCCTCTCCCCTCCCCCCTCCTTCCACCCTCCCTCCCCCCCCTTCTGGTTACAAAGGAAACCCTACGGGGACTGGCCCAACGGGGAAAGAGGGGTACTGGGAAAAGGGGAGGTCCCCCTCCCTCCCCTTCCCCCCTCCCCTCCCCCCTCCCCCTCCCCCCCTAACCCTCTCCCTCCCCCTCCTCCCCTCCCCCCCTCCCCCTCCTCCCTCCACACCTCCCCTCCTCCTCCCTCCCCTCCTCCCGGTTACAATGGAAACCCTACGAGGACGGGCCCAACGGGGAAAGAGGGGTACTGGGAAAAGGGGAGGTCCCCCTCCCTCCCCCCTTCCCCCATCCCATCCCCCTCCCTCCCCTCTCCCTCCCCCTTCCCCCCGTTCCCCCCCTCCCCTTCCCCCCTCCCTCCCCTCCTCCTTCCACACCTCTCTCCTCCCTCCCTCCCCTTCCCTCCCTCCCATCCTCCCAATGCTTGTTTGAGATGGGTGCTACATTGTTTCGAAAAGCACCACTAACAGATCGCAGTGAGAAGCACTATGCGACCGCGAATGTTTCAAAACAAGCACTTAAAAAGCACTTATCTTTTTTTAAAGTATTTTTTTTTATTGTAAGTCACTTAACATACACAGATCAGCATTGGGCCCCTATGCTCGTGGGCCACCGGGGCAAGTGTTTCGAAAAAAGCACTGAGAGTGTGTCTGGGGGAGAGAGAGAATGGGGGGGGGGTCTGAGAATGGGGACTGGGGAGGGGGGACAACAGGGGTCGTTGCGGAGGGGGCTTGGTGGTGGGGGGAAAGAGGGGTACTGGGAAAAGGGGAGGTTCCACTTCCCCCCTCAACCCCTTCCTCCCCCCTCCTTCCCACCTCCATCCCCACTCGCTCCCCCCCTCCCTCCCCCCTCAATCCCAACCTCCATCACCACTCAGCCCCTAACTCCCCCCCTCCTCCTTCCCTCCATCCCACCCTCCCGCACTCCCTCCCCCCTCCCTCCACCCTCCCTCCCCTCTCCCGGTTACAATGGAAACCCTACGGGGACGGGCCCAACGGGGAAAGAGGGGTACTGGGAAAAGGGGAGATCCCTCCCTCCCCTCCCCCCTCCCCCCTTCCCCCTCCCCTTCCCCCCTCCCCTCCCCCCCTCCCTCCCCCTCCCCTCCTCCCTCCACACCTCCCTCCTCCCTCCCTCCCCCCTCCCGGTTACAATGGAAACCCTATGAGGACGGGCTCAACGGGGAAAGAGGGGGTACTGGGAAAAGGGGAGGTCCTCCTTCCCCCCTCAACCCTTCATCCCCCCTCCTTCCCACCTCCATCCCCACTCCCTCCCCCCCTCCTCCCCCTCCCCAACTCCCTCCCCCTCCCTCCCCCCTCCCCCCTAACTCCCCCCTCCCTCCTTCCCTCCATCCCTCCCTCCCAATCCCTCCCCCCCTCCCTCCACCCTTCCATCCCTCCTCCCCCCTCCTTCCACCCTCCCTCCCCCCCTCCCCGTTACAATTGAAACCCTACGAGGACGGGCCCAACGGGGAAAGAGGAGTACTGGGAAAAGGGGAGGTCCCCCTCAATCCCCTCCTCCCTCCCCCTCCCTCCCCCTCCCCCCCTCCCCCTCCTCCCCCCTCCCTCCCCTCCCCTCCTCCCTCCACACCTCCCTCCTCCCTCCCTCCCCCTTCCCGCCCTCCCCTCCTCCCGGTTTACAATGGAAACCCTACGAGGACGGGCCCAACGGGGAAAGAGGGGTACTGGGAAAAGGGGAGGTCCCCCTCCCTCCCTCCCCCCTACCCACCTCCCTCCCCTCTCCCTCCCCCCCTTCCCTCCTCCCTTCACCCCTCCCCCCTCCCATCCCCCCTCTCCCCCCTCCCTCCTCCCCCTACCCCCCTCCCTCCCCCTCTCCCTCCCCCCCCCCTCCCCTCCCCCCTCCCTCCCCTCCTCCCTCCCCCTTCCCTCCCCCAACCCTCCCCCTTTCCTCCCCTCCCGGTTACAATGGAAACCCTACGAGGACGGGCCCAACGGGCCCACTCGGTCTAGTCTATCTATCTATCTATATCTATCTATCTATCTATCTATCTATCTATCTATCTATCTATCTATCTATCTATCTATCTATCTGTATGATACTAAAACTCTGCGTTCGTATGTAGGGATGTATGTGTGTATGTACGGAAGTTTAACTTACAAACCCTACTCCTCCAAGACGGTACACCAAAGCGCTACGATTTTTGTACCGCCGTATTCACCATTAACCTGGGCAACTATTGTAAGTACTTTCGTTCAAACTGAAGCTACCTTTTTAAAGCTAGAGAGATATTAAAGTTTAAATTTTTCATTTCTAACCCTTTTCTTCAAGGGGCTACATTTGTTTCCAAAAGTTTCCAGAAAAGGATTTAGTTTTCAGCAAGGATTTAGTTTTCAGCTTGTGACGGCTACATTGTTTCGAAAAGCTTCCAAGAAGTCTTTTTTGTTATTGCAAGTCAAGTCAAGTCAAGTCAAGTCAGTTTTATTTGTATAGCACATTTAAAAACAACCCACGTTGACCAAAGTGCTGCACATCTGATTAGGAAAAAAAACAAAGACATCTGATTAGGAAAAAAAAAAAAATGAAGGCTATAGTGGACACTTGACATACACAGATCAGGAGGACGGGCCCAACGGCCACACTTGGAGAGTAAGAGTGGGGCTGGGGGAGGAGAGAATGGGGGGTGTGGGGATGGGCCCAACGGGCCCTCTTTTCCGGGCCCAACGGGCACACTTGGAGAGTAAGAGTGGGGCTGGGGGAGTGAGAATGGGGGGTGTGGGGACGGGCCCAACGGGCCCTCTTTTCTAGTATCTATCTATATAATACTAAAACTCTGCGGTCCAACATTCCGTATGTATGTATGTATATGTGTATGTACGGAAGATTACTTACAAACCCTACTCCTCCTAGACGGTACACCAAAGCGCTACGATTTTTGTACCGCCGTATTCACCATTAACCTGGGCAACTATTGTAAGTACTTCGTTCAAATTGAAGCTACCTTTTTAAAGCTAGAGAGATATTAAAGTTTAAATTTTTCATTTCTAACCCTTTTCTTCAAGGGCTACATTTGTTTCCAAAAGTTTCCAGAAAAGGATTTAGTTTTCAGCAAGGATTTAGTTTTCAGCTTGTGACGGCTACATTGTTTCGAAAAGCTTCCAAGAAGTCTTTTTTGTTATTGCAAGTCAAGTCAAGTCAAGTCAGTTTTATTTGTATAGCACATTTAAAAACAACCCACGTTGACCAAAGTACTGCACATCTGATTAGGAAAAAACAAACAAACATCTGATTAGGGAAAAAAAAAAAAGAATGAAGGCTATAGTGGTCACTTGACATACACAGATCAGGAGGACGGGCCCAACGGGCACACTTGGAGAGTAAGAGTGGGGCTGGGGGAGGAGAGAATGGGGGGTGTGGGGACGGGCCCAACGGGCCCTCCCCAACGGGCACACTTGGAGAGTAAGAGTGGGGCTGGGGGAGGAGAAAATGGGGGGTGTGGGGGACCGGGCCCAACGGGCCCTCTTTTCTAGTATAATACTAAAACTCTGCGTTCGTATGTAGGGATGTATGTGTGTATGTACGGAAGTTTAACTTACAAACCCTACTCCTCCAAGACGGTACACCAAAGCGCTACGATTTTTGTACCGCCGTATTCACCATTAACCTGGCAACTATTGTAAGTACTTTCGTTCAAACTGAAGCTACCTTTTTAAAGCTAGAGAGATATTAAAGTTTAAATTTTTCATTTCTAACCCTTTTCTTCAAGGGGCTACATTTGTTTCCAAAAGTTTCCAGAAAAGGATTTAGTTTTCAGCAAGGATTTAGTTTTCAGCTTGTGACGGCTACATTGTTTCGAAAAGCTTCCAAGAAGTCTTTTTTGTTATTGCAAGTCAAGTCAAGTCAAGTCAGTCAGTTTTATTTGTATAGCACATTTAAAAACAACCCACGTTGACCAAAGTGCTGCACATCTGATTAGGAAAAAAAACAAAGACATCTGATTAGGAAAAAAAAAAAAATGAAGGCTATAGTGGACACTTGACATACACAGATCAGGAGGACGGGCCCAACGGCCACACTTGGAGAGTAAGAGTGGGGCTGGGGGAGGAGAGAATGGGGGGTGTGGGGATGGGGCCCAACGGGCCCTCTTTTCCGGGCCCAACGGGCACACTTGGAGAGTAAGAGTGGGGCTGGGGGAGGTGAGAATGGGGGGTGTGGGGACGGGCCCAACGGGCCCTCTTTTTAGTATCTATCTATCTATATAATACTAAAACTCTGCGGTCCAACATTCCGTATGTATGTATGTATATGTGTATGTACGGAAGATTACTTACAAACCCTACTCCTCCTAGACGGTACACCAAAGCGCTACGATTTTGTACCGCCGTATTCACCATTAACCTGGGCAACTATTGTAAGTACTTTCGTTCAAATTGAAGCTACCTTTTTAAAGCTAGAGAGATATTAAAGTTTAAATTTTCATTTCTAACCCTTTTCTTCAAGGGGCTACATTTGTTTCCAAAAGTTTACAGAAAAGGATTTAGTTTTCAGCAAGGATTTAGTTTTCAGCTTGTGACGGCGGCTACATTGTTTCGAAAAGCTTCCAAGAAGTCTTTTTTGTTATTGCAAGTCAAGTCAAGTCAAGTCAAGTCACTTTTATTTGTATAGCACATTTAAAAACAACCACGTTGACCAAAGTACTGCACATCTGATTAGGAAAAAAACCCAAAACATCTGATTAGGAAAAAAAAAAAAAAAGAAGGCTATAGTGGTCACTTGACATACACAGATCAGGAGGACAGAGTAAGAGTGGGGCTGGGGGAGGAGAGAATGGGGGGTGTGGGGACGGGCCCAACGGGCCCTCCCCAACGGGCACACTTGGAGAGTAAGAGTGGGGCTGGGGGAGGAGAGAATGGGGGGTGTGGGGACGGGCCCAACGGGCCCTCTTTTCCGGGCCCAACGGGCACACTTGGAGAGTAAGAGTGGGGCTGGGGGAGTGAGAATGGGGGGTGTGGGGACGGGCCCAACGGCCCTCTTTTCTAGTATAATACTAAAACTCTGCGGTCCAACATTCCGTATGTATGTATGTATATGTGTATGTACGGAAGATTACTTACAAACCCTACTCCTCCTAGACGGTACACCAAAGCGCTACGATTTTGTACCGCCGTATTCACCATTAACCTGGGCAACTATTGTAAGTACTTTCGTTCAAATTGAAGCTACCTTTTTAAAGCTAGAGAGATATTAAAGTTTAAATTTTTCATTTCTAACCCTTTTCTTCAAGGGGCTACATTTGTTTCC